>NC_132901.1:2729623-2842123 GCF_030463535.1 Salminus brasiliensis
TCTAGCCCTGCTATCAGGTACGAATCATTTTCTTTACCACAGGACGCGACGTGTCTGGTGTCCAGACATTGACCCAATACAGCATTTTAGCTACGTTAGTGGTCCCAAATTAGGACCTCTGGAGCTAAGCTGCGTTTCTGAATGGTCACAAATGAATAGGATGAATGAATCATTTGTGTAAACGATCTTGTATAGTATAATGCGTCATATAATTGCAGTCTAATAATGTAGTAATAAGCAGCCAGATCATTAATTACAGGCAACTTATCTATATTTATACGGCTTTCCTATAGATAAAGAGCTTTACAAGGGTTTACCGCATCTACCCTGGGTGAATTTACAGAGACGAGATGGGTGACAAACGTCCTGAACCGATTGTATCTTACTGTAATGATAAATTATGTTAATGAGTTTTTTTTAACGGAACTACTCCTTTAATTGTGGCGGCCAATGTGAGCCCTGAGCTCATGAATAATTTAGCCTTATTGGTAGGACGTCAGGAAGGTACTGGACTGTTGGAACTTTCCCTCAGGTTCCACCTGGGCTCCACATATGCATGCCCACCAGGGTCAGTGATGGGACAGGGGTTAAGGTTAAACATGGGCCTCATCTGGGTTGGGCCTAGAGGGGACCATGTGAGATTAAGGTGGGCTGTAACGATGGGGCCCATTTGGGAATGTGTATAAACCCGCTCTGAGCCCATGGAACCCACCTGGAGCCCACATTCAAAAGTTTGTGGACATCCTTCTATTTGCCAAACGCACTGGATGAGCTTGTGGGCAAAAGTTTGTGGACATCTCTTTATTAGCCAAACACATTGGCTCTTTAAGCCAAATGCACAGGATGAGCTTGTGGGCAAACATTTTGACACCACACCTTTTAGCCAAAAGTTTGTGGACACAGCTCTATTGGCGAAATGTATTGGATGAGCTTGTGGGCAAAGGTTTGTGGACACAGCTCTTTAAGCCAAAAGCACTGAATGAGCTTGTGAGCAAAAGTTTGTGGACACAGCTCTATTAGCGAAAATGTTTTGGATGAGCGTGTGGGCAAAAGTTTGTGGACACAGCTCTTTCAGTGAAATGTATTGGATGAGCGTGTGGGCAAAAGTTTGTGGACACAGCTCTATTAGCCAAACACATTGGGTAAGCTTTGGACCAACCAACTTTTGTCCAAAAGTTTGTGGACACAACACTATTAGTCAAACATATTGGATGAGCTTGTGGGCAAACATTTTGCCACTTAGCAACACCTTAACAACAAACACCTATCTCACAGCAACACCATAGCAACCACAGCAACCACTGAGAACCACTTTGACTGCCCAACCATTCTGCATTCTGGTTTCCATCCATCCCCAGCATGCTGGCTGGGCGGTGTTGGGTACGCCGCCATTGCCTCGAACTGAAGATGGTGCCATCAATCTGGGAAGCTGCATAAATAAAAGCGTTGGGGAACAATGCGCCCTCAGTAGGGAATTCACTTCAATGATTCTCTTCATGCTTTAGCAGCTGGACAGCTTCGGCTTGACAGCTGCCACCTGGCCACTTTATTAAATTTAACAACAAAACATTAATCTACTGTGAAAAAAGGAAGAAAAAAAGACTTCCTGTGGGAACAACAAAGTGGCGCTGAAATTATCATGGTGTTTCAGCCCACCTGGCCTGCTATCCAAAAAAAAAAAAAAACACCAAACAGCAGTGAACCTACATAAGTGGTCTTATGGAGTGATGTTTTATGATCATCTCCAAAACAGCAACTTTACAACAGAAAGGAAAAACCTTCGTAACTTTCAATGGAAGTCAATAGAAAAAGACTTTTTTCAAAGTCATTTCCGAGCATTTCTATTGGTCCGTTCATCGTAAAATTAGGACACGATATGAAGACCAACTGTCAGATTCAAATTCAGTTAAAAAGTGAAAAACCCTCAAAAATAGTTCCTGTGCCAAGCTAAAGCATGGGAAAGCGAGCCCCAGGTGTCTATGCTAGACTAAAAGCTAACCCCAGCTGATTGTCTGAGAGAACAAAGTGGACAACCTCAGACTAGAGCTAACCACACATCAGATGGGGAGCTCCGAAGTGAGTTACATCTGGGGATGTGAGCATATGCTAGGCTAAAAGCTAACCCCAGCTGTTCGGGTTTTCCCATGTCTTCTCCAATGTCCACACCCTTTGAGGACAAACTGGACAACCTCAGACTAGAGCTTTGTACACATTGGAAGGGAAACTCCAAGAAGTGTTGCACAAGGAAGCGAAATCTGGGAAAGCCGAGCATATGCTAGGCTAAAAGCTAAGCCCGCTGTCTGTCTTTTCACATGTCCTCCTCAATGTCCGCTCCCTTTGAGGACAAACGGGACAACCTCAGACTAGAGCTTTCGACACATTGGAGAGGGAACTCCAAGAAGTGTTACGCAAGAAAGTAAAATCTGGGAGAGCGAGCAGGCACTAGGCTAAAAGCTAGTGAAGCTAACAATCTTTCCAGCTTGCTAACTGCACCACAATGGACACCAAAAGGACACAGAGAGAACATCAACACTGTCCAGGGAAGGAAATGATTACACTGTTGTTGTTGCAGGGCTAACAAGCTACCAAGTTATGCTAGGTTATGCTATATGCTACGTGGCTCCTGTGAGCCGTTGCAGTGACATAAACCAGCCAATCAGAGCCGAGTTTATCTCTCAGAGTGTATCTCAGCCCTTCATGAATGTAAAATTGGCCTGTTTCATTCACAGGTGACGTAACAGGGTGGTAAATAGACTTGTACAACCACATTTGAAGTCCCACTCTTCCTATTTATACTTCATGTAGGACTCATCCACCTTCTCAACGCTACATCCTTGATCTGTAGGTGATTCTTCAGACGAGGTAAATAAGTTAGAATTAAAATAACTACAGTCTACGCTGCCAAATCCCTCAGAAACCCGCCTGGCGTGAGATACGGCCTGAATTACTAGCTTCGCTAGTCAGATCTGCACTCGGCTAATTAAGCAATATCTGGGAAATCAGCTGTGTGTGATGTTTCACTGGGGGCCGCCTCTCTCCAGGCCTGCTCGGCTTCAGGATAACGTCCTCCAGCCTCTGGGACTCGGGCTTATATTTTCATGATCATCTTTTTATGTTATCATAAACGACACAACAAGCGAGGCTGTTGTACTGAATTCCAGATATGATCGTCCTATCTGACATTCAGGAAAATTAATAATTTAGTTATAATAAAAATGGTTTTTGTCCAGCTCTTTGCCTCAAAATGTTTAATCACTGCTTTTTAAACACCATGCCTTCTGAATATTAATTTTATACTTTTAAATATGATCGAACTTCATTTTGGAAGTTAACGCCAAATTTAAGTATTATATGAAGTTATATTTATTATGACTTCACTATGGGGTTTACAGTTCATTAGAACGTATTATTTTTATTAGAACTTTATTCTGGATATTAATTTTACATCATGCTCAATTCATAACAACTGTACTAGAACTTCATTCTAAATAATACTTTTATAAGAAATACAGACTGACAAATAATTGAATAAAAACTTAAGTCTGAAAAACATAATTAGAAACTTTATTCTGAATTACAATTTTATGAATAAATTATTTGGAATAATACTTTTATTAGAACTTAATCCTAAATCATTTTATTAGATTTTTAATTTGAGTGATAATAATATGAATAAATCATTTTGAATAATAATTTTATAAGAACTTCATCCTGAACAGTAATTTTACTATAACTTTTTTCTGAATAATGATTTTAAGAATAAATAATTTTGAATAATTATTTTTATAACTTTCTGAATGATGTTATGGAAAATAATATTTATTCTGAAGAATAATTTTATTTTAACTTTTTTTTTAGAAGTTTTTCATTTTAAGCTTTATTAGTCTGTCTTTTAACATATTCATTTGAGAGATATTCCTTTTTTAATTTTTTTTTCTAAATGTCATTTTTAATAGAATTTTTTCTTCTTCCTTTGTCATTTGTATAACATACATTCATCACTCTGTACATAAGATTCATGTTTATTTTTAGATTTTAAGTTTCTGACACAATATTAAAGATTTTAAAAAGTACCATAACAAGAGAAGGTCTGCACAGCTGGGCTTAGCTAAGCTGCTAACCTAAAAACAGTGTTTATTTAATTATTTATAATAATATATCTGGTCTTTTATGTACTTTGATATTGGTCAGTCAAGGTGTCTCAGAGTTCAATGGTGCTAAAATGTCCACAGTGCAACCTTCTTCGGGGTAAACCTGGAAACTTGGGGGTTTAGGTTTGTAGACTCCTTGCTGACAAACCAGATGGCATTAGTGCAGCTTCCACCACATCAGTCTGGAGCGGCACTGTATTACTAGCACTGGATGAGACCTAATTGTGCTCTCAAAACCACCTCAAGTCTTCATGATATTGATTTCACAAGATTTCAGAAGCATCAGAAGATCAGAAGAACCACCACTGAAGTTTGCTTTCTGACCTCTAACCTCCTGGAAGTGGCCATTAGAAGATGGTGAACTGTGGACGTGAAGGGACATTGTCAGCAATGATACGCAAACAGTCTGCGACCTTCAAGCCCTGACTGATTGGTGTGAACATCCTGAAGTGTGTCCGGACGACATTCCCAACACCATTACCCCACCACCTCCACCAGCTCGGATGATTGACACGAAGTACGTTGGGTCCATGGATTCAAGGTGAGATGATCCTCAGCAGAAACCCAGATTCCTCAGAGCAGTCGTCAACTGTTCAGTGCTGTGCTGAGCCACTGCAGCCTCAGCTTTCTGGTCTTGGCAGATAGAAGTGGACCCTGACGTGGTTCTTCTGCGGTTGTAGCTCATCCTCATCAAGATTGGACGTTGTTGTTCTACGTCCTGAGGCGCTCTTCTGCTCGCCACGATTGTCCGGAGTGGGTATCTGAGCTACTGTAGCCTTTCTGTCAGCTCCGACCAGTCTGGACGTTCCCTGTTATCGACCTCTCTCAGTCGTCTACCGGGTGTTTCTGTCTGCAGAACTGCAGGTCACTGGAAGTCTAGAGACTCTGTTGGGCTGGACATCACTGGAGATCAGCATTCTTCTCTGGCTCTGCTGCCACACGATTGGCTGATCGCTGAATGAGTAGATATACGAATCAATCCAGCGAAGGAACCGATGGCACCGAAGGGCTTGCGTAGCCTAGGTTTCCTCATTGTTTGCGCCTTCCCGCCTGTTTCCTCTAATCTCCGTCCCGGTCTGTTTACCTGAGCCTCTGTTCTTATGCAAATGAGCACAAGAGGAAAATGATTAAGGGGAGGATAAAGAGAGCCCATGGCCCGCTGACAGTTAGGTCAGTGGTCACGTTGTGGGATTTTCCCTTCCCCGATTCCACGCGAACGAGAAAGGCCTCGTAGTCAAATGACATTCAAATGAGGGATTAACGAGCAATTGTCTGAGAGCTCGTGGAGTCACCTCTGTTTTCAGGCTTTGACCAGGACAAGAGCTGAAGGAAGGCTCCGAGAGAGCAGATGGGCTATCATAGTCATATTGTTGGAAGTCATTGGCGTCAGATTCATTTGTGAAAGGTGAGGGATGGACCGGAATGAGATGGACTGTGAATGCAAGGCTTGTCCCCACCCGTTCGTAGCTCCCCCCGAGCAGCAGCAATGCTCCCGACCGGAGGAGGGCAAGGCCGCCCGATACAGGCAATGCCAGCCACAGCCATCCGACATCGCTGGGCAGTCGAAGCGCCAGGTACCCGGCCTTTCCGCACTGCTGACAGATGCCCGTGCCGGCCAACGTCACTTCAAGAGGGATGAGGGAAGAGAGCGCCATCTACCCACCCGGACAATTGTGCTCTCTCAGACTCCGGCTGCCGATGGCAAAGCGGCATGGCTCGGGATTTAAACTAGTGACCCCCGGGACATAAGGGAACAGAGATCCTTTGGGGTCACCTGACCCAATGTGTGGTCCATAACATTGGTAACGAAGTATTCAACCCCCTGGAAAGTCAAGTCAATTTGTCTGGATTCCGAACGACACACAGATTCCCGCCCATTCCGTCTTCCTAGACGGTCTTCTTCAGGTTGGTTGGATGACGTTGTCGGACCACAGATTCTTGATTGGACTGAGATCTGGACTTCGACCTGGCCACTGTAGAACATCCACCTTCTTGTTCTTCAGCCGGTCCATTATTGTTTGGCCTTGGACAAACAACTGCACCAAGACCTCCTTGGAAGGGTCTGGACCCAAAGGAAATCTGGAGTTGTTCGTAGTAACCTTAATTGTGCTAAACGTAGCTTACATTCAGAACCGTTTGGCTAACAGTTTGCTAACGTTGCACACATAGAACTCAGCCTAGGGCATGGCATACTATCTGGCTGATCTTCTGGGAGCCCAGAAATGCCAACATGGCTGGCTAACAGGCGAACGAAACTCAAGGTGAAGCAGTTAGCGTGACTATGCACTTGTCATTAGCAACTTTTTCATTAGCATTTTCCTGCACTTGCTTGCTGGCTTGGCTTGCGGGAACATGAGCAAGCCCAGCACCTCAGCCCAGGTCCACACTTCCCCCATTTGTTCACAAAGCATGTGCCCACTTTCCCTCAACTTTCATTGAAATTCATGAGAATGCTCTAGAAAATTGCATGTTAGCATTTTTTTTATATGATTCTCATATGTTCTCATTTGACAACCTGTAATATCCGCTCCCCTGCCCATTGTAATCCATGCATCTTCACAGGTCTTGGATCAATATTCGGGTCAGGTCACCATATCCGTCTTCAGGTTGCGTCGCCGGAGCACTTGGGTCAAGTGAGCTACTCAAATCAAAGAAGAGCGACAGCTCTGGCAAATGACGGTTACAGGAAATTGCATGTTGAGCTGCAACTGCTCACATAATTTAAACAGGCTGCTGGTCTATGTAGGTATATGTCTCTGAAATGTCCGAAATCTAGGAGAACGCCTTTTTTCTCTGTACAGCAGAGACAGTTACTCCAAGAAAAGCAGGATAACCTCTTTTTAATAGCCTTGATTTCAAAAGAAATGATGAATGAGTAGGTGTCCCAATACTTTTGTCCATTCATCCACTGACTTTTTTGGTGTGTATCATCACAAAAATCAACACTGGAGTAGATCTTTCAAGCTGGGAGCATATGATGTGAATGGACCTCTAATCCCGTGTCAGTTGTGGCATTACCGATTCCATTCGCTGGTCTCGGAATTACTCTAGGAATATCGCTAAAATCACGCTAAATTTGAATCGCGCTCAGCATGCACAATTATCTTCCACCACCAGGGTTCTAGATGCAACAGCTAAGTCTCTCTGCTCGGCTTCGGATGAAGCCATTGGAATTTTGACAGTTTGCCCCCACCCCCCCCCCCCACCCCGTGCCCCCCATTCCAATTGCAAGAGGATTAGCCTCTAATATACGTAAGTTCCGATATTAATGGAGCGAGTTGAATGAAACTCATTAGCGAGTTAGCTTAGCAAGGATACGTCTCTATGAAGACCGCCGGGCGAGTCAGCGGGACCAGGCCTGCCCACAAGGAACTCCTGCACATGTGTATGTGTGTGTGTTGTAGGGCTCAGACAGGTGGGCCTCCATATAGTGGGATTGTCCAGATCCCCCCCCCCAGATTTACATGCATGAAGGCTTGGATGGACATGTGCTGCTCTGCGATGGCGATGATTAAAGCTAAAGGACATGAGAGCAGAATATGCACACACACACACACACACACACACACACTCACACTCACACACACACACACACACACAGATAAGGCCTTATCTGGCAGTCTCAGCTGCTTGCTTAGCGCACACAGCAACAAAGGCGGCAGTGCGTGGACACTGGCAAACACAGGGGACATTGTATGTGACTTCACGAGACGTAAAGCTGTTACAGCCGTCCTCGGCTGCCTGAGCGTCCTGCAGAGCATTTTACACACTGACTGATGGAGTCAATAAAATATATATATATACATATACATATATACACTATATGTCCAAATGTTTGTGGACACTCCTTTTAATTAACTAGTTGCACCCATTGAATCTTTCAGGACTTCTTCTGAAACCAAGCCTTGAGGTGGACTTTGAGGACTGCTTGAGATCACATGGTCTAATAATGTCCAAGCATCTCTGGCGTGTTCTCCTAGACCTTATTCCGACCTTATTGGCCATCCAGGCAAGTGCTGTTTGTTGGTCAGTAACATGCATGAGCTCATTACCATGTGGATTGTCTGCACATGTACCCGGCTGTACCTGAAAACACCAGCAACCCTCTTTTTCACTGCTCGAAGGTCCAGTTCTGATTCTGGCATGTCCATTGTAGGGGCTTTTTGATGGTGGACAGGAGTAGGCATGGCCTACCAAGCCCCATACACACTACTGGTTTCCTTATCGATCAGTCTTGGATGCCCAGCCTTTTATCGGCTTGTGGTTTTTCCCCCCTCGGACACACGCCCCCCCCCCCCCCCCCCCCCGGCTTTAATTTGCCACTTGTCAAAATTGCTAAGGTCTACGTCATCTAGTACCTCAAACACCATGATGGCACAACCTACATCTGTCTCCCGCTAGATGATCCGTTGTGCAGAGACAAGGCAAGAGGACATAATGACCCATCATTAATCCTGAACCATGCCCAACACCTCACCTCTCAGCATCTGCATCATAAATGGCAGCTCATCTCGTCATATCCACAGTGCAATGCCATTAAGAGTGTCATGCTAGAGCATGAAGACTAGATCTTCCAAGAAAGGGAACCAGGGGTAGTCCAGAGAGATGAAAGAAATGAGACAGATGAAGACAAAGGAAGCCCTTCAGGTGTCACCGTAATTGCATGTCACATGAACAGGGACCTTTCTTAGATTTCAGAGACATGAAACAATATACAATATATGGACAAAAGTATTGGGACACCTGCTCATTCACTGTCTCTACTGTCTTCTACTAGATTTTAGGTTTGGTTTAGGAACCAGGATTGACCCGCCCAATCATAGCTCCCCTAGCACCTAGCAATGCTCTCGACATTAGGAGGGCAAGGACTTCCCCGATACATGCAAAGCCTGCCGTCGGCCCTTGTCGAACCACTGCCTGGCAGCTGAGACGCGCTAAGAGGAAAAGTGACATGGCTCGGGATTTGAATTACGCACCACTTTCTTAGCCAGATTAGCCTTAGCCCTAGAACTTTTTTTTTTTGTGCTCGGCCCGGCCCCGGGGCCTCAGGGTCTGTGTGAACTTCACCAAATAGGAAAGCCCAGCTGAACTGTTTATGGATCTGAATGACACACTTGTTCTGTGGTCTGCAGATAAATAAATATCAGAGCTTCTTAATGAGAAAGCGGTCGGCGCGGCGCGCAAACGGCGCTCTCCGAGGACGAGGGAAGGCATTTAAAGGCCACAGACACTCCAGACAGCAAACATTTACCCTCGGCGATACACTGCGGATGCAGCTCTCGCACAACTGTTAACCCTAGTCCTACTCTGAGGCCCATATGAAACATCCTTTTGTGACCTGGACTGGAATCACCTATAGCTAGAGCTAAACCTGGCGAGGGGGTGGGGGGCGGTTGCTTGGTCTGGAGCATGTGGGTGGAATGTGGGCTAGGTGGGGTCCAGGTGGACATGGGCTTCCCAAACGAATCTCACATGGGTCCAACCTAGGCTTCGTGTAGTGGACTCAGGTGGGACCCTGGTGGGCATACATATGCGGGCCCAGAGGAAAAAAACGTTCTGGTTCCCAGTTGGACTACCTAAATGGGCCCCTATCGTTACTGCTCACCTGAATCTCACATGGGTCCCACCTAGGCTTCGTATAGTGTACAACTATAGATGAGGCCCATAATTAAACCCTCCTTGTCCCATCACTGACCCTGCTGGGACCCTGGTGGGCATCCATTTCTGGTTCCCAGTTGGGCTACCCATACAGGCCCCACAAGGCAAGGTTACCCTTACTGACCGAAAGCAAACGCAACAAGGCCCCTGCTCAAATACCTCTGTGTTGCTGAGTCTGTGTGGTGGGCGAGGCAGCGGTTAATGAGATGAAGGGTCACCGGCCACCTGCTGCTCTTGGCTTGTCGGAAGGAGCCTGCCTGCTGCGCAGCTGTATCACATCTGCAGTGGAACCGCAGGACGCCATCCAATCACCCTCACTGCCCAGACATCACTTCATCACCTCACCCCCAACAACACCATCTCAGCTCTTACATCCGTACCTCAGCAAGTCCACCCACGACAGCTACAATTAACCAGGAATATCTGACCACCAGGAATCCTGACCACCCTTTTTAGATTACTGGGTTACTGGGTTTTCTGGGATGGTCCAGTGTAGACGCTCACCTGACATTCGGCTAACCTCACATTAACACCAGAACTCTAAGCTGAATGCTGATGACTGTCTACTGAATGTAACCCTACAGCTAAGCCTAACCCTAACCCCAAACTCTAACCCTAACAACCTTTTAGGCTTAGGTTTAAGGTTTAGGTTAAGGCTGGGGTTAGGGTTAAGGTTTAGGGTTGATTCAAGAGTAAGGTTAAGGTGAGGGTTTGGGTTAGATTTAAGGTTTAGGGTTAGGATGTAGGATTGATTCTAGGGTAAAGTTTAGGTTAGTGTTAGTTTTAGGGTTAGATTTAAGGTTTAGGGTTTTTTAGAGTAAGGATTTAGGGTTGACTCAAGGGTAAGGCTAGGGTTAGTTTTAGGGTTTATTCAAGGTTAAGGTTAAGACTAGGGCTAGGATTTGGGGTTGGGTTAGGGTTAGGATTTAAACTATATTAAGGGGGAACAAGTTTAATTTAAGGGGTTCACTTACTTTTTCTAGCCTGCAGTGTGGATGTGTAGTCAGTGTGCTCAATGCAGGCAAAAAAGTTAGCCTATTGTCAAAACGTCTTGTCTGTAAATGCAGGGCTTGACGTTTTGCAGGCCGACACTCTCCAGCGAAGGAACAGCTCAAGTGAGAAAGCCTGACCTTAGGGAAGCTGGTGATCTTAGCACCCTGCCACCATGCGCTATGTCTCCGCCGCCGCCGGTCAGAGGTTTAGCTCATCTCGGCTGCGTCCTGTCATCCCGCCGGCTCCCTCGTAGCTGTAATTATTCGTGTATCTGCGTTTCCTGCTCCCTGCACGTGATCCCCGACACCCCTGTGGCTGCTCATGCATGCTAATCACACAGCTAATGATTAGCGTCATACGGCTGCCCTGCTAGTTCAGCTACCAGTGCCTCTGAGTCGTAGAAGTGGAGCTGGGACTTGTTAATGCTGTTCAGAGACAGCCCACCTGAGTCAGCCCACCTGAGTCAGCCCACCTGAGTCAGAGGTGGAGAGATAGCTTTTTTTTGTGTTGTTTGAGCTCCTGGAAACACTGAACATCTGTAGAGGACATTTAGCAGAGACATGTCCCTGTCCAACCCTGTCTTTTTGGAATTAAACAATACATCAACTCTCTGATCAGCTTTATTCCATATTTAGCCCCATTCTCTATTCAGCTCTATTCTATATTCATTTCTATTTAGCTCTATTCTCTATTCAGCTCTATTCTATATTCATTTCTATTTAGCTCTATTCTCTATTCAGCTATTCTATATTCATTTCTATTTAGCTCTATTCTCTATTCAGCTCTATTCTATATTCATTTCTATTTAGCTCTATTCTCTATTCAGCTATTCTATATTCAATTCTATTTAGTCATATTCCATATTCAGTTCTATTTTATATTCAGCTCTGTTGTATATTCAGCTCTATTTAGCTCTATTCTCTATTCAGCTTTATTATATAGTCAGCTCTATTCTCTGCTCAGTTCTATTCTATATTCAGCTCTATTAGCCGCTCAGGTCAATTATGTTCAGTTCTATTCTATTGTCAACTCTATTCTGTATTCAGCTGTATTCTATATTCAGCTCTATTATCTGCTCAGCTCTATTATTCTATATTCAGCTCTATTCTGTATTTAATTCTATTTAGTCCTATTCTATATTCAGCTCTATTCTATATTCAATTCTATTTAGTCATATTCCACATTCAGCTCTATTATATATTTAGCTCTGTTTTTCATTCAGCTTTATTCTACACTCAGCTCTATTCTTCTTAGCTGCTCAGCTCTATTCTTCCCTCAGCTTTATTCTAAAATCAGCTCTATTCTGTATTCAGCTCTATTCTCTGCTCAGCTCAATTCTAAAATCAGCTCTAGTCTGTATTCAGCTCTATTCTATATTTAACTCTATTCTCTTTTCAGCTCTATTCAGCTTTATTCTATAATCAGCTCTATTCTATATTCAGCTCTATTCTATAATCAGCTCTATTCTATATTCAGCTCTATTCTCTTTTCAGCTCTATTCTCTTTTCAGCTCTATTTAACTCTATTCTATAATCAGCTTTATTCTATATTCAGCTCTATTCTATTTTTAACTCTATTCTCTTTTCAGCTCTATTTAGCTCTATTCTATATTCAGCTCTATTCTATAATCAGCACTATTCTATATTCAGCTCTATTCTATATTTAACTCTCTTTTCAGCTCTATTTAGCTCTATTCTATATTCAGCTCTATTCTATATTCAGCTCTATTCTATAATCAGCTGTATTCTATATTCAGCTCTATTCTATAATCAGCTTTATTCTATATTCAGATCTATTCTATATTCAGCTCTATTCTATAATCAGCTCTATTCTATATTTAACTCTATTCTCTTTTCAGCTCTATTCTATATTTAACTCTATTCTCTTTTCAGCTCTATTTAACTCTATTCTATAATCAGCTTTATTCTATATTCAGCTCTATTCTATATTTAACTCTATTCTCTTTTCAGCTCTATTCAGCTCTATTCTATAATCAGCTCTATTCTATATTCAGCTCTAATCTATATTCAGCTCTATTCTATAATCAGCTCTATTCTATAATCAGCTTTATTCTATATTCAGCTCTATTCTATATTTAACTCTATTCTCTTTTCAGCTCTATTCAGCTCTATTCTATATTCAGCTCTATTCTATAATCAGCTCTATTCTATATTTAGCTCTATTCTATAATCAGCTCTATTCTATATTCAGCTCTATTCTATATTAACTCTCTTTTCAGCTCTATTCAGCTCTATTCTATATTCAGCTCTATTCTATAATCAGCTCTATTCTATATTTAACTCTCTTTTCAGCTCTGTTTAGCTCTATTCTATATTCAGCTCTATTCTATAATCAGCACTATTCTATATTCAGCTCTATTCTATATTTAACTCTTTTCAGCTCTATTCAGCTCTATTCTATAATCAGCTCTATTCTATATTCAGCTCTATTCTATATTCAGCTCTATTCTATAATCAGCTCTATTCTATAATCAGCTCTATTCTATAATCAGAAGACAGAAGACTTCTATACTTGGCCAGTATCTAGACTGTAAGATTCACAGAGCCGGTCAGTTTGTGGCCTGTTGTTGTTGTTATCTGGTGGTGTGGCCTAAGCGTTACACAGCCCAGGCTTAATCTTCTGCCTCAGATCCAGATCCAGAGCGTTCCTATAAACAACCCGCCACAACATCGGCCCTGTTGCTGCAAGCACAACGCCCCGGACTGCCTCCGCCTCTGATTCAGATGAGGTCAACAGACCTCAGGGAGAGATAAAGGGATTAATGTGATTCGTTGTATGAATAAAAACAACACTCGCTCGCGGGAATTTCACCTGTCTGGAATTAGCATGGAGTTCACACATCGGCACCAGTGGTTTCCGACAATTCCCCTCCAAACACGAGACATCCATCAACATTCAAATGGCAGCAAGCCATTGACGTCCAGAAATGGAGACTTCTCTGTGCCCTCGGACAGGTAATTTCATGACCCGCAGGTTTACTTGTCCACTCTCGCTCAGGCCGGACCAATAAGCAACACCAGCACCATTCTAGCCCAGTAATTTCCCACCCACGTCCTTAAGGTCACATTCAAGCATGCCCAATTGCAGGCCATTACGAGCACATCTCCGTCAATGGCAAAACAGTGGGCCAGTTTCATTAGCACTACAAAGACTGGTCAGCCGTCTCCTTGGGAGGGCCGCTTGCCTCTAATGAGCAAATCAGCTTTACAGGACGACAAAGCAGCAGAGTGCTCTGGACGGCGAAATCGATTGCGATGATTGCCGGTTTCTACAATAGAAAAAGGTGCTCTGGTTGGGGCGGGTTGAGTTGGGGGCAGGCATTTGCAATATATGTCCAAATGTTTGTGGACAAATGTTAGATTCTTCCCTGGACAGGACAGACAGTTATACCAAAGAAAAAAGCAAGAAAACACCCTTGATTTCAGTAGAAATAAAAAATAAACAGGTGTCCCAATACTTTTGTCCAAATAGTGTACTTGTTTTGTCATGTACAGTGAGTGGACCCAGTGCACCAGCACAACACACACTACTAACACACCACCACCAGGTCAGTCAGTGTCCATACAGTGCTGGGAACGACCCACAACCATAATACTGCTCTGTGGTGGTCAGTCCTGTGGGTTCCTGACCATTTAAGAACAGGGAGGAAGGAGGCTAGGCCCCTTTCAGAAAACAAGCAATGTCATTGGTAGATGGTCCCTTTCAGAAAACAATGTCATTTGTAGACGGCCCCTTTTTGATGAAACAATGTCATTTGTAGACGGCCCATTTCATAAAATAAGCAATGTCATTTGTAGACGGTCCCTTTTTATAAAACAATGTCATTTGTAGACGGCCCATTTCATAAAACAAGCAATTTCATTTGTAGACTGTCCCTTTCATAAAACAAGCAACGTCATTTGTAGGCGGTCTTTTTCAAAGACCAAACAATGTAATTTGTAGACGTTCCGTTTCATAAAACAAGCAGTCATTTGAAGATGGCCCCTTTCATAAAACAAGCAATGTCATTTGTAGACGGTCCCTTTCATAAAAACAAGCAATGTTATTTGTAAACGGCCCCTTTTATAAAACAGGCAATGTTATTTGTAGACGACCCCTTTTTATGAAACAAAATATGTAATTTGTAGTAATGTCATTATGAAAGATAAAACAAGCAGTGTCATTTGTATACCGTCCCTTTCATAAAACAAGCAATGTTATTTGTAGACGGTCCCTTTTATAAAACAGGCAATGCAATGTGTAGACGGTTCCTTTCAGAAACCAAGCAACATACTTTGTAGACTGTCTTTTTTTTAATAAAACAAGCAATGTGATTTGTTATTTTTTGTAAAAAAAAAACAAAAACAGCGATTTGTTGATGGTTCTTTTTAGAAAACAAGAAATGTAATTTTTAGACGGTCCCTTTCAGAAACAAAAGAATGCAATTTGCAGACATGCATTGTCCCATTCAGAAACCATTTGTAGATGTTCCCTTTAAGAAACTATGCAGTGTTGTTTGTGGACGGTCCCTTCTGGAAACCAAGCCAAGTAATTTGTAGACAGTCCCTTTCAAATAACAAGAACTGTTACTTATTTTATTTCAGAGACTAAATTATATAATTTGTAGACGTTCCCTTTACAGAAACTAAATAATGCAGTACCTTTCAGAAACCATGTGATGGTATGTATAGACGACTCTTCTCCGAAACCAAGCTATACTATTTGTAGATGGTCCCTTTGATCTTTGGCTAAACCACATAGGGTAAAATGGTCATGATGTTGTATTTAGACGCTGCATTCCCATTCACCTCCACACTGTCACACTCTTATAGCCACATGTCACACACAGGACACCTTTCGACACCATTAGCCACCAGGTAAGGCATGTTCAAAGCCACAAACTCCTGGATCTCCTGCGGCACACTGGATAACAGCTTTTGACGTTTTCAGTCACCCAATTCCTCGCTCAAGTACACCCTCCTGATTTTCCACTGCGATGCTTGTCTAAATGTACGGCCACATCCCTTCCCAGGAACACGCTGTAAAGAAGCTGTGGAGATGTACTGTGCTGTGCACCTGCTGGGAATAGATCCTGTGAGATGAAATAAAGCACTGCGGGATCCTGGGTGTGCTTACAAATTGACTGCGTTGCTCGGCTGTAAAGGTGCAGACAGTTCAGTCAATCAATGTCCTGAAGGATTTTCCACGAAGCAGGATTCTTGGTTTGGTGAGCTTACTCACCAGAGCTAATCCTTTCAAAACTTACCGTCCACAGCTAACCTTCCCAATAACTTACCGTCCACAGCTAACCTTCTCTGCAACTTACCATCCACAGCTAACCTTCCTTACAACTTACCGTCCACAGCTAACCTTCCCAACAACTTACCGTCCACAGCTAACCTTCTCTGCAACTTACCATCCACAGCTAACCTTCCCAACAACTTACCGTCCACAGCTAACCTTCCCAACAACTTACCGTCCACAGCTAACCTTCTCTGCAACTTACCGTCCACAGCTAACCTTCTCAGCAACTTACCGTCCACAGCTAACCTTCCTTACAACTTACCATCCACAGCTAACCTTCCTTACAACTTACCGTCCACAGCTAACCTTCTCTGCAACTTACCGTCCACAGCTAACCTTCCCAATAACTTACTGGTACAGATGGTACTGGTACCTGGTCCAGAAAGACCCCCTGCCCTTCACCTGTGCTCCCAACACACCTGATCCAGCTGATCGGCATATTAACAAGCTCCTCCTGAGTTGAAGGTGGTGTGCTAAAGCAGGGTACCTAAGTTCCAGAAGATGTCTCTGGTTACCGAACGGCTTCCTGAGGTGGAAAAGCACGTCTTGTCTTAGTGCTGTGTTCCAGCTGGCTGGCTTAATGGCCAGTCTTCGCTGATTTGCACACTGGAGCTCGAGCCTGACCACGTAACCCAGCTGAATGTATTAACCACGCTAATCCTTTGCATCACTGGAGGAGGAATTGGCTTCACTTGAGCCTCACCTGAGGTCCGTAACACTCATCAAGCTTTTTGTTGCTTCGCTAATTTCCCAACGCTTAATTTGGCCTCCAAGATAGACTCTCTTGCTGACCGCTGGTAAAGTGTTCTCTTGGGGCCACCATAGTCCTGAAAGCACCGTCTAACCAGTATGAATTATTCAAGCGATGATGCCATCTTGTCAAGTCAGGAGTTTAACCTTAATGGAATGGGGAAGTGAGGCTGGGGAAGAAGGTGGAAACAACAAGGGACGGGGAAACAACAACAACAAAGGAGGAGTGGGGTGGAGATGGAAGGATGGACGGGAGCGAGGGAAGAAAGGCATGGAGAGGATGAAAGAGCTGGTAAGTAGACGAGGGGAATTCAAGGGATCGCACCAGGGAAAAAAAGAGAGAGAGCAGTCGGGAAAACTGGGGCACGGGAAGCAAAAAAGGAGGGAGGAGGGAGGAGAAGAACGGAAGTGCAAATTACCGAGGGAGTCGAGAAGAAGGTTTGTTATGGACCAGAAGAGGCAGCTTGAGAGAGGCAGCGCAGAAGAGCCGAAGAGAAGTATGGATGAAAGTCGACTGGGCTGGCGAAGGGAAGCTCATTAGCTGCTCCAGACTTTGGAGAAGTGGAGGCAGTGGATTGACCCTCATTACTGGTCAGTCGAACAAAGTCATTAGGTAATTAGCCTGGCCTCTCTTGCTCTTGCTGCTCTCGGCCTCCTCAGTTTCCTCAGATGTTCGGTAGACTTTGCCCCAGCTGGATAATTACACCTCACTCATAGGAATCATTCAAATTGGACGTGTTCGAGGAACATGGCATTCACACAGGAGATGAGTGGATTGATCACCAAGGGAGCAGCACCCATGTAATACCCCTGACACTCCCAGTAGGGCGAGGACTGCCACAAGCCTCAATGCAAGGCTACAGGGCAACCAACTCGCTCTGAGGAAAGCATCGGCTAGCAGATGCAGTGCCACACCGAGGTGACATCTGCCCACCCAGAGAGAGCAAGGCCTGTTGTGCTCTCTTAGGCTTCGACTGCTGTGGCAGGCAGCAATACCCGGGATTCGAACCAGTGATTCTCGACTGGGACCAACTTTCATATGTTTTGATTTCTAGTCAGGCTGGTCATTTTTAGGGTGGCGTTTCTGAGAAGATCAGATCCTCTAACCGCTATCCACTCTTGATCAGATCTAAAAAACAAACAAACAAAAAATAACCCTGTCCATCTGTTTCTGTTTGTCACGCCACTGTCCAGAGTCCAGACATCAACATTGTCGAATGTGTTTGGGATGACATGGATTAGTCCAGCATGGTACCCAATTTTCTCCATTTCCCACATGCAGCTACTTAGCCAAGGCATTAGATTTGCACTGGAGCTGCAAGGCTATCATCCCAGTTTACACCTCAACAATTAGCATTGTGCTGCTAATGCTCACCTAAATCATCACACATTTGCCCCAAATCAAGCCAGTCAGATTGGGCATGTGGTTTCTAATGCTGTATGGCACCCTGTTATTTATTTTTTTAACAATTGTAACAAACATATCATTTCATTAAAATGGACCAATAGAAACGCTCCAAAAATACATGAAATTGATTTCGATTTTTTCCTCCTACTGTAAAGTTATATAAATGTATAATTTATTAAAACGTAAACGGAGTCATTCAGAGTGGGTTTGGTATAAAAACAGTGATGAGGATGGGATTCTGGGATTGCCATGACAACACAACTATAACCATTTTATCACTACCCAAACCCAGCAGTGAACCCACTTATGTCGTCTTCTATATAAGGTCAATGATGATGGTAAAATAGCAGCAAGGGTGAAAAAAAACAAACATTTTCTTTAAATCCGTCAGACGTCTGGTTCCATTCACCACCACTGTGAACAATTCTGACAGTGGAAGTTTCTCTAGAACGGAGCGTTTCAGAACAAACCCGATCAGAGGGACTGTTTAGACCTTCGTTATTTAATTTTGCTGAGAATGTGAAAAGTGAGCAGTATTACCCTTTAATTCATTTTCCACAAAATGAGCATTAATTAAGTGCACTAAAGTCCCGAACGAAGAGAAATAAGGGAATGTGCGGAATTCCAACACCACCTCAGTTCAGACCCATTCTAATGAGGAGCACTGAGACCACACACACACACACACACACACACACACACACACACACACACTCACACTTTCCATTTCACAAAAGCTTCCCACACATCATTCCCAGGGGTCAAGGTGATGAAGAGTGCGATGCCACCCCTGAGTCTCTCCCAGCTGAGTCTCCCTGAATAAATCCGAGTTTGTCTCGTTGGGAAAACGGGAAGCGGTTTTCCAGTCCGGGATCACTATCCCTCTCTTATCGTTCACTATCTCAGTTTCTCATTATCTCTCTCTATCTTATCTCATTTCTCACTATCTCTCCATTCTCACTATCTCTCCATTCTCACTCATTATCTCTTTCTCACTA
This sequence comes from Salminus brasiliensis, assembly GCF_030463535.1. Classification (NCBI taxonomy): domain Eukaryota; kingdom Metazoa; phylum Chordata; class Actinopteri; order Characiformes; family Bryconidae; genus Salminus; species Salminus brasiliensis. The sequence goes on from NC_132901.1 coordinate 2,748,886, forward strand.
TCTCTCCATTCTCACTCATTATCTCTTTCTCACTATCTCTCCATTCTCACTCATTATCTCTTTCTCACTATCTCTCCATTCTCACTCATTATCTCTTTCTCACTATCTCTCCATTCTCACTCATCATCTCTTTCTCACTATCTCTCCATTCTCACTCATTATCTCTTTCTCACTATCTCTCCATTCTCACTCATTATCTCTTTCTCACTATCTCTCCATTCTCACTCATCATCTCTTTCTCACTATCTCTCCATTCTCACTCATTATCTCTTTCTCACTATCTCTCCATTCTCACTCATCATTTCTTTCTCACTATCTCTCCATTCTCACTCATTATCTCTTTCTCACTATCTCTCCATTCTCACTCATTATCTCTTTCTCACTATCTCTCCATTCTCACTCATTATCTCTTTCTCACTATCTCTCCATTCTCACTCATCATCTCTTTCTCACTATCTCTCCATTCTCACTCATTATCTCTTTCTCACTATCTCTCCATTCTCACTCATTATCTCTTTCTCACTATCTCTCCATTCTCACTCATCATCTCTTTCTCACTATCTCTCCATTCTCACTCATTATCTCTTTCTCACTATCTCTCCATTCTCACTCATTATCTCTTTCACTCATTATCCTTCTCACCATCTCTCCATTCTCACTCATTATCTCTTTCTCACTATCTCTCCATTCTCACTCATTATCTCTTTCTCACTATCTCTCCATTCTCACTCATTATCTCTTTCTCACCATCTCTCCATTCTCACTCATTATCTCTTTCTCACCATCTCTCCATTCTCACTCATTATCCTTCTCACTATCTCTCCATTCTCACTCATTATCTCTCATTTCTTGCTCATCATCTCTCTCTGTCACTATCTGTCTTTTCTTGCTCACTATCTCTCTCTATCATTCACTATCTCTCTCTCTCTCTCTCTCTCTCTCGCGCTCACAGGCCGTCTGAGGGGAATCTCTCTCGTAAGAGAAGCCGACTGGCCGATGCTGATTTCAGTACATTTGTGATGTGTCTCGCTCTCTCACTCATACGACTCGGTTTTTAGGGAGGTGCTGTCTTCTGATAAGGCCTTCGCTTGTGTCCGCTCTTCTGCGGCCCCTTCGCGGAATTCAGCAACTGACCAGTGACCTCATATGACCAATATGAGGGAATTTCAGGAGAACAGGAGGTCCGTTCTTGGAAGAGAGACGTGGCGGAGCGATGGTCTGCGCTGATGGCCTGCGCTGGCGGCCTGCGCTGATGAGTGGCGCGGGGCAGACGTGGCGATTGGGGATTAGGCTGGGGGACACTGCAGCAGCTCTTTAATGGGGGAGTCTGAGTGAATGTGGAGCTGTTCATTCAGCACTAATGCACTGAATAGACATCAACCCCAACAGCGGGAGGCTGGGCTGGACAGGGCCGCAAAGCAGCTCTGAGAAGCTCCACCTGCTCGTGTGTGTGTGTGTGTGTGTGTGTGTGTGTGTGTGTGTTAAAGCTCAGCACATGACAGTAAGCTAGATATAACTGTGTGTGTGTGTGTGTGCACATTTGCATATAGATTTGTTTAGAAAGTGAACAGATATTGGTGATAGCTGTATAATCTTAGGTTAGGGTGTGTGTGTGTGTGTGTGTGTGTGTGTGTGTTGTTGAGATGAGATCCTCAACTCATCCACTCACACACTGTAATATTCTAGCCTCGTACACACATACACAGGCACACACACACACATACACACACACACACACGCACACACACCTTCAGGAGCACAGGTAGGTTGGACCCCCATCTTTAGTAACTGGATCAATAAATGCATGTAAAGTGGTGGTGGGGAGGGGGGGGGGGGTGAGAGACAGAGACAGAGACAGAGAGACAGAGAGAGAGAGAGAGAGAGAGAGAATTTGAAGATTGTTGATCTACAGTTTCTTCACTATGTCTCTCCTTTACTGTGTCTCTGACTATGTCTCTCTCCTTTACTGTGTCTCTGACTATGTTTCTCTCCTTTACGGTGTCTCTGACTATGTCTCTCTCCTTTACTGTGTCTCTGACTATGTCTCTCTCCTTTACTGTGTCTCTGACTATGTCTCTCCTTTACTGTGTCTCTGACTATGTCTCTCTCCTTTACTGTGTCTCTGACTATGTCTTTCTCCTTTACGGTGTCTCTGACTATGTCTCTCCTTTACTGTGTCTCTGACTATGTCTCTCTCCTTTACTGTCTCTCTGACTATGTCTCTCCTTTACTGTCTCTCTGACTATGTCTCTCCTTTACTGTCTCTCTCACTATGTCTCTCTCCTTTACTGTCTCTCTGACTGTCTCTCCTTTACTGTCTCTCTCACTATGTCTCTCTCCTTTACTGTCTCTCCTTTACTGTCTCTCTGACTATGTCTCTCCTTTACTGTCTCTCCTTTACTGTCTCTCCTTTACTGTCTCTCTCACTATGTCTCTCTCCTTTACTGTCTCTCCTTTACTGTCTCTCCTTTACTGTCTCTCTGACTATGTCTCTCCTTTACTGTCTCTCTCACTGTCTCTCTTCTTTACTGTCTCTCTCACTATGTCTCTCCTTTACTGTCTCTCTGACTGTCTCTCCTTTACTGTCTCTCTGACTATGTCTCTCCTTTACTGTCTCTCTCACTGTCTCTCTTCTTTACTGTCTCTCTGACTATGTCTCTCCTTTACTATTTCATTCTCCTTTACTGTCTCTCTGACTATGTCTCTCCTTTACTGTCTCTCTCACTGTCTCTCTCAGACTATGTCTCTCCTATACTGTCTCTCAGACTATGTCTCTCCTTTACTGTCTCTCTCACTGTCTCTCTCAGACTATGTCTCTCCTTTACTGTCTCTCACTATGTCTCTCCTTTACTGTCTCTCTCACTGTCTCTCCTTTACTGTCTCTCTCACTGTCTCTCCTTTACTGTCTCTCTCTCTGTCTCTCTGACTATGTCTCTCCTTTACTGTCTCTCTCTCTGTCTCTCTGACTATGTCTCTCCTTTACTGTCTCTCTCAGACTATGTCTCTCCTATACTGTCTCTCAGACTATGTCTCTCTTTTACTGTCTCTCTCCTTTACTGTCTCTCACTATGTCTCTCCTTTACTGTCTCTCTCACTATGTCTTTCTCCTTTATTGTCTCTCTCACCATGTCTCTCTCCCAGACTATGTCTCTCCTTTACTGTCTTTCTCACTGTCTCTCTCAGACTATGTCTCTCCTATACTGTCTCTCAGACTATGTTTCTCCTTTACTGTCTCTCTCACTATGTCTTTCTCCTTTATTGTCTCTCTCACCATGCCTCTCTCCCAGACTATGTCTCTCCTTTACTGTCTTTCTCACTGTCTCTCTCAGACTATGTCTCTCCTATACGGTCTCTCAGACTGTTTCTCTCTTTCTCACTGTCTCTCACTCTCAGTATCTCTCTCTCTCTCACGTTCACTATCTCTCTTGCTCTCTCTTATTCCCTCTCTCCCGTGCTTTTTTACTGTCTCTCACTCTCGCTCTCTCACTCTCTCACTCTCTAACTGGATGAAGAAGCATCACTAGGTGTGTGTTACTGGTCTTTTACTGTCCTGTCCTGACTGGGAATAAAACAGGGGGTCTCTGACTTTTCTACACACACACATACACTGAACACACACACACACACACCGAACACACACTCGTGTGCACGTGTTCTTAACCTGCCACACTTCATCGCTTGTCATGCTGGCAAACCCGGCTCTGCACTCACACACACGCACACACACACACACACACACACCTTAACACACACACACACGCTCCAGGCGAGACACGCGCTTGATTCATACGTTCCACTCAAAATATGAATGTGCATCTCTAAAAATAAACTCCCTCAGTGTCTCTCGCTCCCTCTCTCTCTCTCTCTTTCTCTCCCCCAGTCTCCCTCAGTGTCTATCTCTCTCTCTTTCCCCCAGTCTCTCTCAATGTCTCTCGCTCCCTCTCTCTCTCTTTCTCTCCCGCAGTCTCTCTCAATGCCTCTCGCTCCCTCTCTCTCCCCCAGTCTCTCTCAATGCCTCTTGCTCTCTCTTTCTCTCTTTGCCAGTCTCTCTCAATGTCTCTCTCCCCCAGTTATTCTCATTGTCTCTCGCTCTCTTTCTCTCTCTCCCCCAGCCTTTCTCAATGTCTCTCTCCCCCAGTTATTCTCATTGTCTCTCGCTCTCTTTCTCTCTCCCCCCCAGCCTTTCTCAATGTCTCTCTCCCCCAGTTATTCTCATTGTCTCTCACTCTCTTTCTCTCTCTCCCCCAGCCTTTCTCAATGTCTCTTGCTCCCTCCTTCTCTCTCTCTCTCTCTCTCTCTCTCTCTCTCCAGTCTCCCTTAATGTCTCTCGCTCCATCTTTCTCTCTCTCTCTCTCTCTCAGTCTGGGTGCACCTTAGCGAAAGTGAGCTATATATAGCTGTGCTTCCCTCGGCACGCAACTCTCTCACTCACACACACACACACACACATATATCCCTTCCCCGGGCCTTTTCTCTTCCACCCACGCTTCTCATTGCTCTGCTTTTTTTCTGGGAAAAAGGAAACGGGAGGAAAGCAGGGCAAATCCATGTGAATTAAACATCTTAGGGTGTATTCCCCATTCACTGCTCTCTCTCTGTGTGTGTGTGTGTGTGTGTGTGTGTGTGTGTGTGTGTGTAAAAAAACTTTAGCTACAGTTAGAGTCACTGCCACTATGACCCAGTCTAGTTCAGTCTATGTCTAGTTCAAGAAAGTCTCAAGTCATGTCCTGAGTCATTACAGGCAAGTTTCATTGAGTCCTGAGTCAGTTCAGGCAAGTCCCAACTCGGTACAGCCAAGTCTACTGTCAAGTCAGTATAGGCGATTCTCGAGTCAGTATAGGCGTTTCTCGAGTCAGTCTAGGCGTTCTCAGTGTAGACAATATTCAAGTCAGTTTAGGCAATATTCAAGTCAGTATAGGCGATTCTCGAGTTAGTATTGGCGATTCTTTAGTCAGTATAGACAATTCTTGAGTCAGTATAGGCGATTCTTGAATCAGTATAGACAATATTCAAGTCAGTATATTCGATGCTCAAGTCAGTATAGGCGATGCTCAAGTCAGTATAGGCGATGCTCAAGTCAGTGTAGACAATGTTCAAGTCAGTATAGGCGATTCTCGAGTCAGTATAGGCGTTCTCAGTGTAGACAATATTCAAGTCAGTATAGGCGATTCTCAAGTTAGTATAGGCGATTCTCAAGTCAGTATAGGCGATTCTTTAGTCAGTATAGGCGATGCTCAAGTCAGTATAGGCGATGCTCAAGTCAGTATAGGCAATGCTCAAGTCAGTATAGACAATATTCAAGTCAGTATAGGCGATTCTTTAGTCAGTATAGGCGATGCTCAAGTCAGTATAGGCGATTCTCAAGTCAGTATAGGCGATTCTTTAGTCAGTATAGGCGATGCTCAAGTCAGTATAGGCAATGCTCAAGTCAGTATAGACAATATTCAAGTCAGTATAGGCGATTCTCAAGTCAGTATAAGCGATTCTTAAGTCAGTATAGGCGATTCTTTAGTCAGTATAGGCGATTCTTTAGTCAGTATAGGCGATTCTCAAGTCAGTATAGGCAATGCTCAAGTCAGTATAGACAATATTCAAGTCAGTATAGACAATATTCAAGTCAGTATAGGCGATTCTCGAGTCAGTATAAGCGATTCTTAAGTCAGTATAGACGATTCTCGAGTCAGTATAGACAATATTTAAGTCAGTATAGGTGATTCTCAAGTCAGTATAGGCGATTCTCAAGTCAGTATAGGCGATTCTCAAGTCAGTATAACCAATATTCAAGTCAGTATAGGCGATTCTCGAGTCAGTATAAGCGATTCTCAAGTCAGTATAGGCGATTCTCAAGTCAGTATAGACAATATTCAAGTCTGTATAGCAGATGCTCGAGTCAGTATAGGCGATTCTTGAGTCAGTATAAGTGATTCTCGAGTCAGTATAGGCGATTCTCAAATCAGTATAGACAATATTTAAGTCAGTATAGGCGATTCTCGAGTCAGTATAGGCGATTTTCGAGGCAGTATAGGTGATTCTTAAGTCAGTACAGGCGATTCTCAAGTCAGTATAGGCAATTCTCGAGTCAGTATAGACAATATTCAAGTCAGTATAGGTGATTCTCAAGTCAGTATAGGCGATTCTCGAATCAGTATAGGCAATATTCAAGTCAGTATATTCGATGCTCAAGTCAGTATTGGCGATTCTTTAGTCAGTATAGACAATTCTTGAGTCAGTATAGGCGATTCTTGAATCAGTATAGACAATATTCAAGTCAGTATATTCGATGCTCAAGTCAGTATAGGCGATGCTCAAGTCAGTATAGGCGATGCTCAAGTCAGTGTAGACAATGTTCAAGTCAGTATAGGCGATTCTCGAGTCAGTATAGGCGTTCTCAGTGTAGACAATATTCAAGTCAGTATAGGCGATTCTCAAGTTAGTATAGGCGATTCTCAAGTCAGTATAGGCGATTCTTTAGTCAGTATAGGCGATGCTCAAGTCAGTATAGGCGATGCTCAAGTCAGTATAGGCAATGCTCAAGTCAGTATAGACAATATTCAAGTCAGTATAGGCGATTCTTTAGTCAGTATAGGCGATGCTCAAGTCAGTATAGGCGATTCTCAAGTCAGTATAGGCGATTCTTTAGTCAGTATAGGCGATGCTCAAGTCAGTATAGGCAATGCTCAAGTCAGTATAGACAATATTCAAGTCAGTATAGGCGATTCTCAAGTCAGTATAAGCGATTCTTAAGTCAGTATAGGCGATTCTTTAGTCAGTATAGGCGATTCTTTAGTCAGTATAGGCGATTCTCAAGTCAGTATAGGCAATGCTCAAGTCAGTATAGACAATATTCAAGTCAGTATAGACAATATTCAAGTCAGTATAGGCGATTCTCGAGTCAGTATAAGCGATTCTTAAGTCAGTATAGACGATTCTCGAGTCAGTATAGACAATATTTAAGTCAGTATAGGTGATTCTCAAGTCAGTATAGGCGATTCTCAAGTCAGTATAGGCGATTCTCAAGTCAGTATAACCAATATTCAAGTCAGTATAGGCGATTCTCGAGTCAGTATAAGCGATTCTCAAGTCAGTATAGGCGATTCTCAAGTCAGTATAGACAATATTCAAGTCTGTATAGCAGATGCTCGAGTCAGTATAGGCGATTCTTGAGTCAGTATAAGTGATTCTCGAGTCAGTATAGGCGATTCTCAAATCAGTATAGACAATATTTAAGTCAGTATAGGCGATTCTCGAGTCAGTATAGGCGATTTTCGAGGCAGTATAGGTGATTCTTAAGTCAGTACAGGCGATTCTCAAGTCAGTATAGGCAATTCTCGAGTCAGTATAGACAATATTCAAGTCAGTATAGGTGATTCTCAAGTCAGTATAGGCGATTCTCGAATCAGTATAGGCGATTCTTAAGTCAGTATAGGCAATTCTCGAGTCAGTATAGACAATATTCAAGTCAGTATAGGCGATTCTCGAATCAGTATAGGCGATTCTCGAATCAGTATAGGCGATTCTTAAGTCAGTATAGGCAATTCTCGAGTCAGTATAGACAATATTCAAGTCAGTATTGGCAATTCTCGAGTCAGTATAGACAATATTCAAGTCAGTATAGGCGATTCTCAAGTCAGTATATCATTCTTATGTCGAGCCCCCAGTCAGTACAGGCAGGTCACAAGTCGAGTACTGAAGTTGAGTCCTATGTCAGTACAGGTAAGTCCTGGGTGAAGACCCGAGTCAGTACAGGCAAGTCTCAAACGTAACACTATTTAGACAATAATGAAAATAAAGAGGAAGATAAATAAAAATATGCAAATATTACTGCTGATATTTCTTACAAAATCAGAACGTCCACGATACATAGATGACCGTGTCTACCACAAGGGTTAATGCAGTTTTCGTGGATGACCCTTCTCCTGGGTTTGAGGATTAAATACACACCTCCATTTCTAATCGGTTAATAGAGACCTGACCTTGCCCGCTGACCCTTTAGGACATTGTAAATTTAGGACCCTGGTGAAAGGGAGCTTCCAGTGGAACAGCTCAGCTCTAGCCTCAGCCAGGCGTCCCGCTCCAAACAGGATAAATGCAGAAAATCCTGCCCTGGACTGGAAGCGTTTGTGCGCCATGCAGTTCAAAGCACTGGTTGTGGAGTGTTACTAATGGATGACCGTTTGTGTCGTGAGTGGATGTTCTACTGGACCAACAACTGTAATATTTATATTTCAGAAGCAGACTCTGCAGGGCAGGTAAGCGCAGCCCGCAAAGCTGAATCAATAAATAAATAATTTAAAAAAACAATTAATCAAAGGATTGAAAAAAAAATGTGGGTTTGAATGAATCAAAGAATGTCAGTAAAAATTTAATGGATACATACCATCAAAAAGAATCTGAAAATGGGTCAGAATCATTAAAGTTACAGCAAAGGCAAGCTTATATAATGTTGGAGAGAGTGCAAAATCTACAATAACTCCTATAGTCACATAATTCATATATTAAAATACAATAAATATATATATATATTCCTTAAATTACTTAAATTAATTACTTAAAATTATGCAATTTGTATTTATCTGTATTTTAAAAAATAAAGTATGGAATTACAATACATTTTATTTTACAAAGAAATAAAAAGTGAAACGAAGTTTTAAAGAAACATTACTAATTTACATGGCTGAAATGCATTGTAGAATATTATAATTATAATTAGTTTTAAATTGTATGTTTTCAATTAAATAATAAAAATATGCTACATTTTTTTGTATTGACTAAATTACTGCAGAAAATATTCATAAAACAAATATTGAAGAACTTTTTTTTACCCAAGCCAAATTTCTGACTTTTAATTCATTCAAAAACCTATAATAATAAAAAACAAAATATTAATAAACATTTCAGTTAGTACAGTTTATGTTTTGGACTAAATTACTACATTTTTATATTGATTATATAAATATTTTGAGTTCTTTTTGTTGTAATTTGTATATTTCTTAATAAATGATGTAGTGGTTAAAACAAATACTTTCATTTGAGTTTTGGAAAGAAATTATTTTCAAAAAATGACAAAACACATTCATAAATACATTTTTAGAAAATGATTAAAATAGAGATCATTAAAAATGTTAAAAATAGTAACACACACACACACACACACTAAACACGTGATAAATGCTCATTTAGCTGAACGTCTCTCACTGTACAACAATCTGTGTGATTGATACCATAGGAAACCTGAGATCCACTGATCCGAACATCAAGAGCGCCACCTGGTTTCAGTTCCCGTCATCTATAGAGTACCTACTGCGAGAGGGTCCCCCGGGACTGGAGTCAGGAAACACTCCTCCATAGTATCTTTACCGCTGTGCTTTAGATCCAGGGTGGGGGGAATAAAACCGCCCCCCCAAACTGGGTTTAACCAGACCTGAGTGTGTTGTGCACGCTTTCGAATAGGCTCTTCCATTATTCAGCCAGGCACGAGGGCCGTGCCACAGCGACGGCCAAAGCCTGAGGCTTTCTGAGCCTGAAATATTTACATGGCATGCCAAGATTACCCGCCGACGTTTCTAAAGATAGTGCCAGGTCCTGGAAGCGGAGAGAGGGCCCATGAATGATACAACAGGCAGGACCAGGGCATGGCCAGTCCCTTAGGTCAGAAACAGAGGCCCTGTTTTGATTCACAAGCCCAAGACTTGGGATTTTTTTCAGTTTCTGTTATTTGTTTATTTATTTTTTATTTTATTAATTGAGACAGTTCCCACCCACGTTCATCAAACTCTACTCTTCCCGTCAATGACATTGAACATCTGGTTGCAATGACATCTGGAAAGGCAGCAAGCGAACAGTCAGTTCCTGACGGCGACGACGGGGTCAAAACATCTCCAGAACATCTGGCAGGTCTTGTGGGGAGTTCTCCCAGTGGTCAGTATCTACCAGAAGTGCTCCAAGGAAGGATAACCCGTGAACCACCGACAGGGTCATGGGTGCCCATGGGCGACCACTGATGCAACCCATGGAGGTCCAACCTTACAACCAAAGAACTTCTTGGTGCCACAGGACATCTTCCGAGGTCTTCCGGTGTCCATGCCTTCATGGGTCAGGGCTGTTTTGGCAGCACGAGGAGGAGCTACACAGTTAGATTCTTTGAGATTCTTAAAATTGTACCCTAAAATGGAAAAAGCATTGGTCCAAGGATAGAGCCCTGTGGAACTCCATTAACAGTTTCCAGGAATTGTCGTCGTTTTCCATGGGCGACAACACCGAGGGCCTGCTGGGCAGTGGTCCCCAACCTGCTCACCAGGAGCAGAAGCAGGTGCAGTCGGGACAGGGCCAGAGTGTTGCTATTGTCACAGCAATGGTGGCTGTGATCCTCGGCTTCCTTTAAGTGGTGTGACGTTCTCAGATGTTACCGAGACATGAAGATATATAAAAATATGCAAGAGGACCAGGAAGGAAGGACAAGTCGAGGGGTCTTGTTGGAAGGAAACGGGCAGCTGGACGCCTCGGCCTTAGGAAATGCTCGGGAACGTTATTCCAGTTGATTGGCAGATTTGCAACTCTGGGCTGACAGTGTTTGTGTCTTGAGGGGAAGGGAATGCAAGGAAAACATCTAGGAGAGTGTTCTGAGATAAAGAAGACCAAAGGTCAAAGAGCATGCAGGACATTTTGGAGATATGAGTAACAGAAGCCAATGGACAGTTCCCAGTCACCAGGTGACCAAATCTTTTACTCCACCAAGACAGTTCTTAGTCACCACCCCCTCATCTACTGTACTACTGTGTAGACTCTGTCCAGTGCTTGGTTCAGTTGTATGGTCCACTGCATAGTGTTATGAAGAATATATCTGGAGCCTGGGGTTGGGGGTTTGATCCTTGCTAAAGTGCCCCTAAGGGTGAGTGGCTAAGTGAGTAGGCATGTGGGACCTTGTGAAATGCACTGGTGCCCTGTCCAGAACTGTATCCAGCCTTGTGTCTCTGGACCCAAAGTCTTTGGCTAGGCCCAAACACTTAGTCTGGTCATCGTCCTGCTGCATAGCCCAACTGCCCTTGAGCTTTAAGTCTCTGCCTTATTGTTGTCCAGCTTTACGCCAGATGTAACAGGATCCCTGTCCACGTTCACCTCTACAGTCCAAAGAACAACGTTCCCAGACTTACACTTTATGTCCAAATGTCTGTGGACACCCATTCTAATAAATGAATGCATTCAGCTACAGTAAGTTGCACCTGTTGCTTAACAACTTGGTGTCCCAATACTTTTATCGTTATAGTGTATCTGAGGCGAGCAAGTCCCTCAGTTTTGGCTGCAGTTCTTTCCCAAATTGCAGAGAAGCATTGACTCTTTCTACATGAGGAATGAAGAAGTTTTTTTTTTTCATCCCTCTGATGTTATCCACAGCGTATGAACAGAAAAGAGTAGCTTCAAGCAACGTCAAGCTCAGTAACGGCTCGGGTGGAAACGGTCACGCCGGCCATTGATGCATGAACTGAATACGTCAGCGGCAATCAAGGTAACATCCAGGAAATAAGCATTGTTTTGACTGGCTGCTCTGCAAAAGGGGTTGCAGGCCACTTCCATACAGTGTCAGGTAAAGGTCGGCCAGGTCCAGCACAGTCCATGAGGTGGTCAAGCTATACACGCATGTTTCTGCAGGATGTCGTCCGTTTCCAACTAGCGACCTCCTAGTTGTGCAAGTGTTCAAAAGGAAGACACACACACACACACACACACACATACATATGCTTGCTGAAAAGATAGGACCGATCAGCCATAACATTACAACCATCTACCCTCTATTTTGTAGACCAGAACAGCTCTGATGATGCCTGGGCTTTGGTGTCTGGGCATCTTAAGGTGTTAGCAGCAAGATACTGACCACCGCATACCGGGAACACTCCATACTGGCTAACGCTAGAGGAGAATATTAGCTATTTGAACTAGCGGAGGCCAATCACCAGTGATTGTGATTGTATGTCTCAATACTTTTGTCCATATAGTGTGTGTGTGCATGTTTATGCTAGCAGAGAATATTAGCTTAAGCTAGCAGAGACCACACGCTTGTTAACAAGGATGAGGAGGCTACTGCTAGCTGTAAATATTAGCTTAGGCTAGTAGAGGCCAGGCCCTTGTTTAACCAGGCCCTTGTATGTCCCAATACTATTGTCCATATATAGTGTGTGTGTGTGTATATATATATATATATATATATAAAATGGAGAATATTAGCTTGAGCTAGCAGAGGCCAGGTGCCTGTTTCAAAGGCCAAGAAGGCTAATGCTAGTGGAGAGTATTAGCTGGAGGAAGTGGTTGTATGTCCCAATACTTTTGTCCATATATATATAGTGTGTGTGTATATATATATATATATATTTCTATGCTAGCGGAGACTATTAACTTGGACTAGTGGAGACCAGGTGCTTGTTACTTCATCCGAGGCTGTATGTCCCAATACTTTTAGTGTGTGTGTGTGTGTGTGTGTGTGTATCGTGGGAGTACAGATCTGCATGAATTCCTATTGAAAAAGAAAAGCCACAGCGACGCAGAGGGAGGAGAACGAGAGCGACAGAGGAGCATAATGAAGAGCGAGAGGAGGAATGGTAGAGCGCGAGAGCGAGCGCGAGAGCAACAGTCAGTCAGATGCTATCAGCCCTGCTCCTCTCGCCACAGATGGAGCCGTGAGTCGCGTCCAGCTCAACACATGAAGCACTTTGGTTTATTCACGGGGAAAAAAAGCCGCCCTCAGCACTTCGGGACGACACAGACGGCCTAAGATAAGAGCTTGATGCAGGACTAGAAGATGCACTGGTGCTGCTACCGTCCTTCAGGGGTGCGAGGAAGCGGCGATATATCGAAGTATCGCGATATTATGACTTATGTGGCTTATGGCTAACACCATGCTAGCGATGATGATAACACCATGGCGGGTGGCGAGTGGGGCAGTGGTGGCTCAGCAGCTAAAACTCTGGGGGGGGTTCGATATCAGAGTCCAGAGTTTCTGTAGTCGAGCAAAATAAATAAATAAATAAATAAATAAATAAGGCAAACGTTCCCCCTGGAAAACAATATGCTAAAAAAAAGTCACATGTTTGAGACTTGGAGCAGCAGCATCAGAATGAGGATCTTAATTGAAAGAGCCACCAGTTCAGACTATCCTAACAGAACTGTGCAGTGCGGTCATCAGTCAGGAGATTGGAGGTTTTCACCTGGTCTCTCTCGGAAGATGATGGAGCAGATTCCTGGAACAGACCGTATGCAGCAGCGCTGATTATAGGAATGTGGACTAAATCTCCAACACTGTGTCTTTGATCGTCCCACAGCGAAGTCGAACCCCATTCATGCCCCGTATTCATGTCCTTAATTATGAGGAAATAAGATATTGAATAATATTACTAATTAAATCATGTTCTTATAATTACAGATTATTGCATCTTAAACAAATTAAATAATACATTGTTATTATGAATTTATTGATTTGATTGTATTAGTATTTGTAAATATTATAACTGAATAAATTATTTTACAGAAGATTATTTTTTATAAATACTAAAATTAAGATTTGGCAATAAAATTATTATTATTATTATTATATTGATTAATAATAAGCTGGTCAAGCTAAGGTTTTTTAATGTCTGTTAAAAAAATATATATAAAATAATGATCCTTTTATCATTTTTTAAAAATATTATATATATTATTATTAATATTATATATATATAATATATATTTTTCACTTTTTTTATTACCAGCAATTATATGATAACAATAATTATAAAATATTCTATCCTAATTCATGCTATTTTACAATAATGTAAGTTGTATTAAAACTAATTAAAAATATGTTAACAGCATATATATAGTTATTTAATAAATGCAATTATATTTAAAATTTATTTTATAGACAATGTTATATTATTTAATATTCTATTATTATTATCATTATTATTTATCATATAACTAATATTACAAGAAATCTTATTCTTAATTCACATAGCAATAGCATGTATATATATATACTGATATATGAACATATACGAATATGAAATATGACCAAAATAATACATCATATATGTCTTATAATATTCTTTACATCTCCCACTGTTTCTGCAGCTGTGGAAACCAGGTCCAGGTCTGTCTTCATTGCTATTCCTGCAGTAAGCATGTGCACTCCTCCCTTCTCCAGCACGCCTGATTCAATCCATCCAGCTAATGTTCGAGTGCTTCGGGCACCAAAGGGGAGTTGGCTGCTGTCCGGTCCTGAAGGCCCACACCGCTGCACGGCTTAATGGTTTTTTCTTTCGCTCTAAAACACCTGATTCAGCTCATCAGCTAATTCCCAGGCCTGCCTGGAGTTGAAGCAGGACTACTGGAGCAGGGTAATAAGAAGCGGTCAGGGCGGAGAGCGGCCATAATGACCTTAACCGCTAAGCAGGCAGCCTGGCCTGAGACGTTTGCCTGAAGAATCAGAAGTATGGAGAATGGAGGTCAAGTCAGGTTGCAGTCACAGTCACCTCTAACTGGGTGGACTGGTCCCCTAACCGAGAGACGCAGTGGTTCTCTAAACCGAAGACATTACAAGAAGACAGCGAACAAGCGAACAGTTCCCAAACAGTTCCCAAGACCCAGTCAAATTCCTTGACTGATGGCCCAGCCAAACTCCGCTGCCTCGGCGAGAAAGTTCTGCATTACGGCCCAGTCAAACTCCACTGCCTCAGCGAGAGGTCCTAGCTCATGGCCCAGTTGAATTACTTGACTGACGGCCCTGCCAAACTCTGCTGTCTCGGCGGGAGGTTCTTCAGTAAAGTAATAGTTCTAGCAGTTTGGAAGCTGAAATGGTTCCATATGGTTCTTTGGATTGGTGGAAACCTTTGGTAGGTGGTTCTACATAGCACCAAATAGGGTTCCACTATCTTTTCAAGTCGAGGAACCTGTTTGTGGACTATACAGAACCCTTTTCACTAGCTTAATGGAGTCAGTTGAGACCTCGCTCCGATACAACAGCCCCTCTGAACTGTGCGACTGTAAGCCACTCCCAGTGTCTGCCGCTGTCATGCCACAAGCCTGCTAGCTCTTATCTGAACGATAAGATGCCGAGGCCCGCGCTCCCCCCGCGGCAACGGCAGCCGCTAATTTGAGGGCAAAAAGCCAGCAGCTGATTTTCCCTGCTGGCTAAGCCGGCACTGAGCCGAGGCACTAGTCGGGGCCAAATCCGGGGTGAGGAAAGTGACATTTACAATAGAGTAACAATTATATCCCAGCTGCAGGGGCAAAAGACAAGGCCTGCTTTCCCCATTACACTCTTAATGAATCACGCTGGGGTCAAACAGAGGTAATGATTCATACTTCTCGCTCCTCAGCTCTCTAAATGCCTCCGATTCTGCCTTTTTCCCACCATTTTCGAGTTCCGCTCTTTCTTCCTCGTGTTTCTGGATGGTCTGAGGGACACATTTAGCTACAGAGCTAACAAGAAGTGTTGTCTTCGGTGGGTCTGTGGTGTGAAGACTTACTGTAGCGATAGCATGTAAACTCAACATCAGCGCACCGACCTCATCTAGCACCACTGTAGTGGCTTTAGCATTGCATCCGCTGTGCTAGTATCACCAGCACAGTGACCCCGGCCCCGGCCAGCATCACTACTGCGCAAACCGCTGGCCTCATCCAGCATCACTACTGCAATGACCGACAGCCTGGCCCAGCAACACTACCACGGCAGCTGCTGACCTCCCCTAGCATTACTGTAGCGGCTTTAGCATCACTTATGTTGTGCTAGTATCGCTACCGCACTGTACCGGGCCCTCGGTCACGCCCACCGCGGTGTTAGTCACAAGCCGTGTTGATGAGGCCCTGGGCCCTATCTATCACTAGATAGATCTCTAATCACTAGTAAATATTAGGCCTACATCTTAAGGCTCTGAGGGCGAGGCTTGAACCTGGAAATGCCATTGACCATTCTGTGCAGCTTCCACTGGCCGCAAAACAGCCTAAAAGCATGTGGCTACCACCACCATGCTTAACAGTTGGTACGGTGTTCTAGGTATAGTAAGGGTTCTTTCAAGTTTGTTTAGTAACAGTTAGTAACAGCAATGGTTCTGAATACCTTGTGTGTCCTTAGGTCATTCTAGAGGGTGTATGTAACTCTTTCAGTACTGTGTAGAACCCTTTAGCCTACAGTGTGCATTCTTCCCGTACGTCTTGCCAGGAGTGTAAATGTCCATTAACCCCCTGATGGACAGCGGTAATTGCTGGGGCGGGGGCGAGTTCTGTCCTTATGCGCTAGCTAACAATGCACCTTGTAATCTCTCACGAGATGAGAGTAATGCTCTTAGCACATTTACCGAAGAAAATTGGCATAATGGTAATTGGGTGACATTAGGGTGCCATAGATGTTTTTTTTTGACCTTTAAACATTAATAAAACCTCTCTACGGCGCTTAAAAACATCACTGAATAATAATCACTGAAAAACACTATGTGGACAAAAGTATTGGGACACCTGTTCATTCATTGTTTCTACTGAAATCACATATTATTAATAAAGAGATTATCCTGCTTTTGTCGGAGTAACCGTCTCTGCTGTCCAAGGAAGAAGGCTTTCTCAAGATTTTTGCTAACACATCGCTGTGAGGATTTGATTGCGTTCAGTGTTAGCACTAGAACGTTATTCAGGTCGTCCCACCTCATCACGCCCAACTCCCCAACCCATCCCAAAAATATTTAAAGAGTCCTATTCTATTGGCAGTACTTCTTCTCTACAGGGTCTTCTCTCAGGTCTTGACGCCCAAGTCCCAAGTCAGTACAAATCCTTCTTCGCTGGACAGTAGAGACAGTTACTCCAACGAAAGCGGGAATGACTCTTCATGAGTGGGTGTCCAAATACTTATGTCCATATAGTTTAGCTGTTGGAGCTAGGATGGAGCTAGTTTTCGATATTGCTTCCAGAGGTCAAAACAGCTTAGACAGCTTAGACAAGGGGTGTCCATAAACTTTGCGTCTGTGCACTTACCTATGTTTAAGTGTATAGGTGAAGGCTGACGGGTCACGAAGGTCGGGTCAAGAGGCCCATCCATCACACCTTCAAGTCAACAGCAAGGACAGGCAACAATTATGCTTAGCGTAGCCGCGTTCACATGCTAAACCAGTCAGAAATGGCAACCTTGAGCCGGCGCTAACAATTCTAGCATCTCTACCGCTGTGTTTGTGTGCTTCTTAGGAAGCATTGTGTTGGACTTAGCCGTGCTTAATATAGCGATTACGCCATGAATAGGGATCTAGCACATGCACACACACACACACACACCCGCGCACTTTCTCCACAAAGCGCTCACCTTTTGTGAGCGAGGCGGCGGGAGCTCATGCCAGCTGGATGGGCTAAATGCTAAGCTAAGCTGGGCTTGATGCTTTGTTACGAATCAGAACGGACAGGCTCGGGGATGAGACGCAGAAAGCGCTGACAGCGGAGTGATTGCGCTTCAGGTTTAGAGGCTGCGGCCCTGAAACGGAGGGCATCCGGGACACAGAGGAGGAG
This sequence comes from Salminus brasiliensis, assembly GCF_030463535.1. Lineage (NCBI taxonomy): Eukaryota > Metazoa > Chordata > Actinopteri > Characiformes > Bryconidae > Salminus > Salminus brasiliensis. The sequence continues at coordinate 2,766,400 of NC_132901.1, forward strand.
CGTGCTAACAAAAGAAGCTTGTGTTTGGTTTGGGAAATCAGGCCTTTCTGAGGCCGCTGGCTCTCAGATCTAATCTAGCTTCATTTCAGGAGCGATCCTGATCTGCTCAGATCATCTCCGCTCAGAGAGTTCCTCTGGCTGCGTACAAGTTGGGTTGAAGTCTGGGTCGGGGCGAGCCGCCCGGGCTCCGGTTAACGACTTTTGGGTGCGTTTTAGCTTCATATGACTGTCAGGGTGGGAAAGATAGCTGCTGTCTGCGTCACATGGAGCTAAGAGGGAGCCAGTTGTGGAGATTGCAGATGAAGGTGGGCTAGAGGCCGGACGCAATCAAATCCACACAGCAATGCTCTGCTCCAAAATCTAGTCGAAAGCCTTCTTCCTCTGAGCAGAATAAGCTTGTTTTAATACCTTTGATTTCAGAAGAAGCGATGAATGAGCAGGCGTCCAAATACTTTTGTCACATGGTGTAGCTGTTGTCTTCATAGCATGGACCAGCAGCCAGCGAGTTAGTGAGGCTGAGGTCATCAGAGGTCAAAAGGTCAAGGCCACCGCCAATTCATTCAGGACAGAGAGTATCAGGATTCACAGTGTGCTCAAGGCGGGACGCACAAGCGAGGGTCACAAGAAGAGCAGATTTGTGATTTGCCGATTTGGCAAATGGACAGACGGAGCATTGTGGGACCAAAACACAGATAGGTCACGTCAGGTCGGTGTCTTTTGAAGCTGGGGGGGGGTGGCTGTTCCCAGACGGGACAATGACAGCCTCAAAATAGGAGTGATGGATTGTGCTCCATCCAAAACCTTTGGGATGAGTTGGGGAGTTAGGGATGCTGGTGGTGGTGGTGCTCAATGTGTTCATTTGAAAGGGTGTCCACAACTATTTGGACATACAGTGTAAAAGAATGAGGCTGAATGATGCTGACAAAAGCTCTGGAAAACCTGAGCACCTGAGAGTGAGTCGATTGAATGGCTCGCGGGGGGATGTGCATCTACATCCTCTGCTCCACCACCGTCCTCTACAAAAACCCAGGCAGCATTCCCCGCGGCGTAAGGACCAAGCACTGCTACGCCGCTGCGGTTGCGACATCTATCCGAACTGATAGCCGTCAAGCAGCAATGACCTGATGCTCCTGTGTAAAGCAAAACCACCGCTCCATGTAGTGTGTCGTCACAGGCTGGAGCTATTTTTGATCTTCTGCCTTCTTCTGACTGGCTGGCCGAAGGTTCCAAGGTCCGAAAGCCCAAAAGTGTTCGTACGGATGCACTTAACCTCCATTGCAAATTAGATCGACTGGCAAAATGTACAAAATTTCAGCACAAGACGGTAGAGATGCAGGGCGCTAAAAGCTGCTAAAGCTGTGACCGCAGTGCGGTGCGATGGGTTAGCAATGCTAGGCGAGGCTGGAAGTCACCATGGTAGTGATGTTAACAACATAATAGTGATGCTAAGACAATGGAAGTGATGCTAAAGCTATGGCAGCGACGCTAGCCTTGTGGTAGGGATGCTGGAACAGTAGCAATGGGCGATGGGTTAGCAATGCTGGACGAGACCAGTGGCCAGAGAGTTAATGAGGCTAACACTGCAGTAGTGATACAGGGCGAGTCCGGCGGCTGGGGCGGTAATACTGCTAATGCCTCTATAGTGAGGCTAACACTGCAGTTGTAATGCTAGGTGAGGCTGGCGGTCGCCATAGTAGCGGTGTTAACAGCTCAATAGAAATGCTAAGACCACGGTAGTGACGCCAAAGCCATGATAGCAAAGCTAACGTCATGGTACCGATGCTAGCCTTGTGGTAGGGATGCTGGGTGAGGCTGGCGGTCGCCACAGTAGCGGTGTCAACAGCCCAATAGAGATGCTAAGACCATGGTTGTGCTGCTAACGCCACGGTAGTGATGCTAGCGTGTGGTAGTTATGCTGGTTGAGTCGGGGTAGCCATGCTAATGCCGCAGTAGTGATGCTGGGTGAGGCTGGCGGTCGCCACAGTAGCGGTGTCAACAGCCCAATAGAGATGCTAAGACCATGGTTGTGCTGCTAACGCCACGGTAGTGATGCTAGCGTGTGGTAGTTATGCTGGTTGAGTCGGGGTAGCCATGCTAATGCCGCAGTAGTGATGCTGGGTGAGGCTGGCGGTCGCCACAGTAGCGGTGTCAACAGCCCAATAGAGATGCTAAGACCATGGTTGTGCTGCTAACGCCACGGTAGTGATGCTAGCGTGTGGTAGTTATGCTGGTTGAGTCGGGGTAGCCATGCTAATGCCGCAGTAGTGATGCTGGGCGAGGTCAGCGGTCGGCACAGTAGCAGTGTTAACGCTGCGATAGTGATGCTAATACCTCAATAGCGATGCTTATGCTACATTAGCAATCTTTTCACTGCAGTAGAACCAATCAAACAAGACTCAGGTTTGTCCGGAGGATGGAGCTGAAAAGGGACACCCTGCCTACAGTGAAGCTAACCGGGGGATCTCAGGAATTCTGAAGTTTCCTTGAGTTTCTTCGCCCTGCTGGTGTCGCACATCATGCGCTGAACTACTCTGTCTCTGATGAGTGGGTGGAAGTGTAGAGGGTTAGAAAATTGCCTCCATTTACAGTTTATTAGAACACAGACCCCCCCTCACTTATTTTTATTTTTTTATTTCATTGTTTGTACATTATTTCAATTATCAGAACTATTCTAACTATCATTAGCTTTTCAAGCCATTTCTATCTTTTTTTACATGGTATTACACCACTCAACCGCTAGATGGCGCATTATCCCAGTGAGTAGCAAGGAGAACACTTAAATTCGAGGTCTGAGCATGCGCAGTTCAGAAATAAACTCGCGCTGGCTTCGAACACACTGTTCACTGCTTTGTGTCCTTCACTGATTTACAGGCCCAGTTATTTCTCAGGATACACAGTGCTGCCTGGTCTGTGTATCCATTGCTGCTGGCCCAGAAACCCCTAGACCTGGCGCCGGCAACAATTTGGGGGCTCGTCCGGGATCTAGCACCACCTAGCGGGGAAGGAGTGTCCTGCAACAACGACGAGGTGTCCAGAGCTTCAGGGAAGGCTGCAGTATTGTGCGTCATCCAGAGAGCGGAGGCCACCGTTGTCCAGTCCAAATGGCTACTTCTACCCCACGACGGATGCTAGTCTACACGATTCAGAAGAGACTCTCGGCTTTGAATGAGAGTCAGTTGCAGACAATTGCATGTGCCATCAACGAGGAACAGTCATCAGTCAGCCTAGCTGACTTAAGTGAGCCAGAACTTTATGACTTCATTGTTGATTATCTACGGAGTGAGCGACTGAGAGACATGGAAGACGAGGGCATGTCTCAACTCCTCATTCTTAATGACATGCTCATTAATCTTTTGGCCAAGGAAGTAGAAACTGATAAAGGTGACTGTGCCATGCCCCGTCAGACGGACCACGCATCTTCTCATCAGCCAGATCCTATCACACCAACTCCTCCCGATCCTACTCCTCCTGATCTACATCAGACTGTCGGAACTGCTGTTAGCGACACACAACATCTGCCCCAGGACCGAGACACTAATGCGTCACTCCAGAACTACCCAACCTCGACACCAGCCAGGTCTTCCACAAGGGGTGCTAATGGTGTCCCACCAGGTAGATCCAGTCCACAGTCCAGCATCGCTGATCAGGTAGTGAGGTTTACTGATGTAGCTGCTCTGTTTCCCCGCAGAGAATTTAAACTTCATGGTGGTCAAATCTCTGATACAGGGTCTGATATGTCATACAGTAGCCTGTGTAAACAACTTGATGAAGGGTTACGAGAAGGGTTTAGTGAGTCTGAGATTATTCGCTCAGTGCTCAGGATAACCAAACCAGGTACATTTAGAGAGATGCTTACCAATAAGGATGACCTGTCTGTAGGTGAGCTCAAGCGGTTTCTCCGCTCTCACATTAGAGATAAAAACAGTACTGAACTCTTTTTAGAGTTAAGTAATGCTAGGCAACAAGACAAAGAGAGTCCACAGCAGTTTTTGTACCGCATTTTGGGGCTAAAACAGCGAGTTCTTTTCGAGTCCCAGCAATCTGGTGCTGACTTTAGCTATGACCGAAAGCTTGTTCAAGGCACATTTCTACACACACTCTACCAGGGTCTTCATGAGAAAAGTAGTCATGTTAGACGTGATCTCAAACCTTACCTGACAGACTTGCAGGTTAGTGATGACTGTCTTTTAGAACAGATCACTAAGTCCACAAGCGAGGAGACAGATAGGTTAAAACGCCTTGGGTCAGTTGCCAAAGCCCGACCAGTGACCGTAAATACGGCTCAGCACACCAGTAGCGGACAGAATGACCAGCCTAAACCTGCCCATGTTGACTCAGAGTTACAGGCGAACCGCACGGCAATCATGGAATTGACAGCCCAAGTGTCCTCCTTAACCAAAAGCTTGGCCCAGATGGTAAAACCCACTGAGAGTATGACCTCTAATAATTTCTCACCTCCTGTTCACCACCCAGCACTAATGCATGAGGCAAAAGGCAGATGTCAAAACTGTGTACAACGAAACAACTTGAGCTGTTCGCACTGTTTTATATGTGGTCAGGAGGGACATAGGGCGATTGGCTGCATGCAGCGCAAGCCGCCGGGAAACGCGGTGGGGTCACTGGGGCGGGGGCTGCCAGTGACCGTCGCTACTGAAAAGCCCTCGGTACAGAAACAATATAAAGAGCCAGCCAAAGCCAAAAACCCAAAGCAACCTTGTCCCCCTCCTAGGAAGCATGTAGCTCAGCTCATAGGTAAAAGGTGTATGGTGTCGTGCACAATCAATGGAGTCCCAACCCAAATGCTACTTGATTCAGGGGCTCAGGTGACCATAGTAGGGAGGGGATGGATAGCAAAAATGTTACCCAAGCTCAAGATATTGCCCCTCAACACTCTTTTGACTGATCACCCTCTCGAAGTATCTGCTGCTAATGGTACCGGAGTTCCCTTTGAGGGTTGGGCAGAAGTTGATCTTCAGTTATGTAGTGAGAGTCAGGGACATGTAGCCATCCGAGTACCAATACTAATTGGTCATAGCTCTGTTAACTGTGCTCTTTTGGGTAGTAACGTCATAGCGGAGATCATCAAAGAAAACAAGGAAGAGCAGAGTGCAGTTAATATTACTGCCTTACTTAAGGAAGCTCTTAGTGTCAGTGAGAGTACAGCAGAGTCTCTGGTCTCTGTTCTTCAGATGCAAGTACCTGAAGAGGTATCCCAGTCCTTTAGTGTGAGAGTTGGAAAGCAGGGTGTAATAGTCCCTGCTGGTCAAATTTTTGAAGTCAAGTGCAGGGTCAGAACAAAGCCAAAAGGGGGAACAATGCTCTTCCAACCTAGTCCTGAGTGTTACTGTCCTGAGGGGTTAGAGCCATTTTCCACACTAATAGATGTTCCCAGTGGTTTCTCTAAACTTGCAAAGGTTCCCCTCCAGAACTCAACTAAACATGACATTTATCTTCCACGGAGAACTGTGCTAGGCACTCTTGAAGACATTATATCAATACAGCCAGTAAATGCGCCGGAACCTCTGCATTTCACCAATCCTCAAACGTGCACAGCACAGCTTAAACAAAGTGACGAGTACGGTCCAAGTCAAGACAAGTGGCACCCTCCTGTTGATCTGTCACATCTTAGTGAGGATGAGCAACAGGTGGTCAGAGAAATGCTATACTGTGAGTCAGATGTATTCGCTAAAGATGAAGCTGACATTGGGTGTATACCAAGCCTACAATTGAAAATACACCTGCGAGATGAGACACCTGTGCAGAAGTGTTATAATTCAATCCCCAAGCCCCTGTACCAAGAAGTGAAAGAGTATGTCCGAAATTTACTTGACCACGGTTGGATAAGAAAATCCACCTCCCCGTACTCATCCCCTGTAGTTTGTGTCCGAAAGAAGGACAAGAGCTTGCGTCTCTGTGTGGATTTCCGTGAGTTAAATCGCAAAACGATCCCTGACCGCCATCCACTTCCACGTATCCAGGATTTGCTGGATAATCTTGGTGGCTATTCCTGGTTCTCCATACTTGATCAGGGTAGTGCTTACCACCAGGGTTTTGTTGATGAGGCCTCCAGACATCTGACTGCTTTTAGTACCCCCTGGTCCCTTTATGAGTGGAATCGGGTTCCGTTTGGTCTAACGAATGCGCCTGCTGCATTTCAAAGGGCTATGGAAGGCATCCTTGATGGTTTGAGAGATGATTGCTGCTCTCCATACCTAGATGACATTCTTTGTTTTTCCAAGACGTTCTCTGACCATGTCCGAGATCTCAGGCGAGTGCTCTGCCGTCTAAGAGAGCATGGAGTGAAGTTGCGTCCAAAAAAATGTGAGCTGTTCAAGCGCCAGGTGAGGTACATAGGGAGGCTAGTGTCAAGCGAAGGCATTCAGATGGACCCTAAGGACCTGGAAGCAGTGCTTCAACTAAAAGAGAGAGAACCAAAGACGGTAGGAGAGGTCAGAGCTCTATTAGGGTTCTTGGGTTACTATAGGTCTTTCATACAAGACTTTTCGAGGATTGCACGCCCCCTGTTTAAGCTCCTGGAGGTTCCCAGTGAGGATAGCCAAGACAAAACCAGCCGTACAACTAAAACTAGACGCAACACTCAGGGTCAGCTTTCATCCAAGACATCTGTGCAGTGGACGCCTGAACATAGTTCCATCCTGTCTAGCCTGGTTGACATGTTGACCCACCCGCCCATCCTAGCATATCCAAACTTCGAACTACCATTTGTGTTACACACGGATGCTTCCAATGAAGGTTTGGGGGCTGTGCTTTACCAGCAGCAGGGGGCGGAACTCAGAGTTATAGCCTTTGGTTCCAGAACGCTCACACCTGCCGAAAGAAATTACCATCTCCACTCTGGCAAGCTTGAGTTTCTCGCATTGAAGTGGGCAATCTGTGATAAATTTCGAGATTATCTGTATTACGCGCCCACTTTTACAGTATATACTGATAATAACCCCCTTACTTATGTTTTAAGCACAGCCAGATTGAACGCAGTTGGACACAGATGGGTGGGTGAGTTAGCTGACTTCCATTTCACCATTAAGTACAGGCCAGGTAAAGCAAACATTGATGCTGACACCCTCTCAAGGTATCCACTGAAACTCCAGGATCATCTCAAGGAGTATACTGAGATAATGTCCCCAGAACTAGTGTCTGCTGTTTGGCAGGGAGGAGAAGCTGTGAGGAACCAAGACGTGCCGTGGGCAGCTGCCCTACAACTACGGATGGGTGACAAGGATGAGCTTTCGGTGAGTGTTCCTCTCATCACCCCAGAGGATATCAGAGCTGCTCAGAAGGAGGATACCTCCATCTGTGAGGTGATGAGATTAAAGAAAGGAGGCTGGAACCCTAACGACAAAGACAAGAGACAGATGGGACAAGAAACACGACGATTAGTGCACGAATGGAATCGACTGAATATTGACAAGGGAATTTTGTATAGGCAGATAGGAACCCGTAAACAACTGGTACTCCCGTGTAAACTTAAGCCATTGGTACTTAAGCAACTCCACAATGATATGGGGCATGTGGGGGCTGATAAGGTCATCCACTTAGCCAGGGAAAGGTTTTATTGGCCTTTCATGCAGAAGGAAATCGAAGACTATGTCATCAGACAGTGCTCATGCATCAAACAGAAGCGGCCTAACATTCCAGACAAAGCACCTATGGGGTCCATAACATCCACTTTCCCTTTCGAGTTAGTGTCTGTGGATTATCTTCACCTTGAACCAAGTAAAGGTGGCTACGAGTACATCTTAGTTCTATGTGACCACTTTACACGTTTCGCCCAGGCGTATCCAACTAAGAACAAATCTGGCAAAACTGCAGCCGAGAAGATCTTCTCAGACTTCATTCCTCGCTTTGGTTACCCTGAAAAGTTACATCATGATCAGGGGCGAGAGTTCGAGAACAGTCTCTTCCAACGACTCGAGCAGCTAGCAGGAGTCTCCCATTCTCGTACCACCTGTTATCACCCGCAGGGGAATCCGGTCGAAAGACTAAACCGAACACTTCTTCAGATGCTTCGCACCCTGCAGGAGGAGAAAAAGACAGAGTGGAAGGACCACTTGCCTCATCTCATCCACGCATATAACTGTACGAGGCATGAGGCAACAGGCTATTCCCCATTCTTTCTCCTATATGGAAGAGCTCCACGCCTGCCTATTGATTTACTGTTCGACCTCAAACCGGAAGAGGATACTCTAACCAAGCAAGAATATGCACAGAAGTGGGCTTCTCGAATGCAGGAGGCATACAAGATTGCCGCCAGTAACAGCCAGAAGTGCTCTGCCAAAGGTAAAAAGCACTATGACCGAGGTGTTAAAGGCATCGTTCTTCAGCCAGGGGATCGTGTACTCGTCCGCAACTTGTCAGAGAGAGGTGGCCCAGGCAAGCTTCGTCCATACTGGGAGAGCAAGGTGCACAAGGTCATAGAACGAGTGGGAGAGGGACCTGTGTATAAGATTCAAGCTGAGAGAGGAGACCGAAACATCCGTGTGCTACATCGCAACCTCTTGCTGCTTGTAAACGACTTGCCAATTGAATCAGATGAGCAGACCAGTCAGAGACAAAACAAGCCTCATGGACAAAACCGTAACAGACACAGTAAAGAGCTAGACCAGCACTGTTCTGATGATTCCGCTGATGAAGAACTATTTTACAACATCCGACCTTTACCTGTGTATGAAAGGAGAACGACCAGACCTCAGCCATTCCCATCCAAACCCCATTGCAACCTCCGAGCTGTAGCACCAGAATTCAGATCAGTGGGACAAGCAAGTGAGTCAGAGAGTGTGCAGCAAGAATCTGTGCCCTTGGCAGCACCCAACTCAACCCAAGCGTCAACAAATGATGTTGCACTTGCTGGTGAAAATATCCAAGAACTGCCTCAAGAAGACAGCGTGCTTTACCATGTAGATATGGAGGGATCCATAGAAGAGGCTGAGCCTGATGCAGAGTTGTCAGATGAGACAGAGCCACCTGTGAGGAGGTCCACTCGGGTTGCAAAGTCGAAAGAAATATTCACATATGAGCAGTTAGGTCAGCCTTCCTATCAACCTTGGGGACCTGGAGTGAATGCCATGTTTGCATGCGGGCTTTACCCTATGACAGTCTATCCACCCTTCACTGAAACGTGCTACTATGTAAGACCAGTATTGATGACTTAGATGGTTGACGAACAATAAGACTCACTAGACGTTATGTATATAGACACATTTACAGACAGTACACCAAACACAATTACTTGAAATAGCATCATTTAGTTAGTTCTAGATGTCCGGAGACATCTCTTGAAGCAGGGGAGAGTGTAGAGGGTTAGAAAATTGCCTCCATTTACAGTTTATTAGAACACAGACCCCCCCTCACTTATTTTTATTTTTTTATTTCATTGTTTGTACATTATTTCAATTATCAGAACTATTCTAACTATCATTAGCTTTTCAAGCCATTTCTATCTTTTTTTACATGGTATTACACCACTCAACCGCTAGATGGCGCATTATCCCAGTGAGTAGCAAGGAGAACACTTAAATTCGAGGTCTGAGCATGCGCAGTTCAGAAATAAACTCGCGCTGGCTTCGAACACACTGTTCACTGCTTTGTGTCCTTCACTGATTTACAGGCCCAGTTATTTCTCAGGATACACAGTGCTGCCTGGTCTGTGTATCCATTGCTGCTGGCCCAGAAACCCCTAGACCTGGCGCCGGCAACAGAAGCATTCTAATCAACCAGGTTTACGTGAAAGGAGGTGGCACCCAGGGTGGCCAATCAGATTTCTGCCACCCTTCTGCTGGTGCCTCTGATTAAGCCTTACCTCAGGCATTGTGTCTGCAATCATACAGAATGATTGCATTAGAGCTTGCATGATGGAAAAGACGCAACCTTCTGCACCTTGCTTTTAACTTCTTCCATAATCAACTTTTTGGGGGAGGGGGGTTGTCTTGGTCTAGTGGATGGGAAGAAATGGTAAAACATAGACCAACCGCTTGGAAGCTTTGCAAGCTTGGAATCTTCTCATCATTGACTACAAGAAGAAGCTGAAAGGGAAGTGGAAGCTCCAAATCAAGGTCAAGCAAGGCAAGCCCAGGCATCCCTGCCTCCAGAGATGTCTACTTCCATTATCTCCTCTTGGGGGATCACCAGGTGCTTCCAGGCCAGCCATGAGATACAATCCCTCCAGTCGGTCTTGGGTCTTCCTCTGGGTCTTCTGTCAGTTGCTTGTGCCTGGTACACCTCTGGGGTACCACCCCTGGGGTATCCTTATTGGATGCCTGAACCATCTTAGCCATCTTGGTGATGCTGGTCTTGCTGGTCAACCAGGTCTAGTTTGTTCAGATTGGTAAGTCAGGTAAGTCTGTTCCTGTGCCCAATTTAGTGCTTCTCACAGTCGTTCATGTCCTAATCCCTGTCCAACTTCAATTGTCCATTCTTGGTCTGGGCAGTGTCCTCGGAAACCATTAGGGGCTTGGAACCTCCCTGGATCTGAGGGGGTTCTCACACCTGCACGTTTTAGTTTGGTTAAATCGGACTCTGGTACGTTTTATTCCCCCCTTGGTGCGATTTGTTTGGGCGAAGAGGTGGTCTCTGTCAGGTACCAACCGCACTCTGGACCTCGATCCGACCCAACCATCGGCTGTATTCCGCAAGTTTGAGCATAGCCAGGTGTTATTCCGGTAGAGTGCCCAGATATTTACCAATGCACTTCCCATTCCAAAAGCGGAATACCAGGCCTGGAGCCAGACTCCACTTAATGAAGACCTACCAGATCATACCAGGGATGGAGGTAAAACATCGCCATCATCTTTCCCGCAGTGACATTCTCCTTTATCCATATCTTTATTAGCTGCTCTGGGAAAAGCAGTTACGGACCTGTTACCGGGAGAGAATTATGCACCTGGTTGAAGGAGACGGACGTGGATATCAAATCCATCAAAAGTCTGTCTCTCCGGGATGTCATTTGCAATATCAGTAGATGTTGGATGGACCAGGTTTAACATTGTTATTGTCATGACAAGGACACTGACACAAGCACAACAGGCATGCTAAGCAGCCAACCACCCTCAGGCACCATCTTGAAGAAGACCGATGTGCTGCTTGGACGGGCATACAGTCCTGGAGGTCTGTCTAGGCCTGGTTTACAAAGGATAGCAAATCTCCAGAGGGAAGACAACCCAGAACTTGACAAGCATGGCCAGCATAGTCTAGCTAAGAGTCTCCAAGCATTGCAACCATGGTGTTTGTCACGGGGATGGAATCTTGATGAGGTCCTGGGTCCTGCACCTCTACACACTAGTAAATATGAGGCTTGAGTCCCTTACCAGGCAGGGTCCTCATTGTTGACGTGCCATTGCCCATTCAATGCAGCCAATGGAGGTCATTTTAATTGGGAAGGGCCCTGAAGCTTTTTGGAATTCTGATCCCAGAACGTCCCGGCAGCAGCTGTACGCCCAGCTCGCCAATCAGGATGGCAAAGCAAGGCTACTAGACCCACAGTCCACAGACTTTTACCCCCCGCCCTGCTAATTCTTATGCTTACATGGCGTAGAGACGGAGGGCTCACCTGACATCAGCGCTTTCACTTCCACATTTTCCACATTTCACACCCCTCAGCTCCCTCTGATCACACACACAATTTCTCCTACATTGAACTTTCCAAACCGTCTCAAATCCATTCTGTTACCGATGCCGACCCCCTCCCCTCCCATCAGCTCCATGACCGGCTTCCGCTCAGCTTCCTTCGTCCGCCTCATTCATTCAGGCTAAAAGCACACAGGGCTGGGAAAGGCGTGTGTTTGTGTGAACTCATTCATAATGATATTTAACCACACGCACCGCGCTCCCCGGACGCCCCATGAGGGGGAAAAACACGGAAAAGCTGGATAATTGCACTAGGAGTGAAAGAAAGCCGGGAAGAAAATAGAGGGACAACCAGTGCTGGGGAAATGTAAATGGACAAAAAAAGGACGGAATCCATTACGACGAAAGGACAGAATAAAGAAGAGCGAAAATAGAAAGACAGACACCGGAAATGATTAAGGAATGACTGACTGAGTAGAAATGATAAACAGAAGACGAAGCGAGAGCGAGGCAGAGAGAGAGGAGGACAAATGCTAACTCTTGGGAGGGAGACAGGAAAAAAGAGCAAGGACAGTAAGGACAGAGACGGAGACAAAGAGAGAAGATGAAAGGCAAGAAAGATGAAAAAACTGGAGAAAAGGAGCTGGAGAACCTCGAGAGAACTTTCAAGAAAAACGTTTTTTAGGAGGGGACGGAAAAGATGAGCGAGGACAGGGAGACAGATAGGACAACTGCTAGACTAACAGAAAGACAGGAAATTTAAAACCATGCAGATGGCAAAAGAGAGACAGATGGATTACCAAATAGATGGACAGAAAGACAGACAGAATAAATGAACTGAGAGCGAGAGAGAGAGAGACAGACAGACAGATAGAGAGACAAACAGAGAGACACCAATAGAGACGCACAGTAAGACAGACAGACCAATAGTCCCGCAGTGGGGACACTGAGAATTTCCCCACTGCGGGACTAATAAAGGATTATCTTATCTTTTCTTATCGGACAGACAGATACGCCGACAAATTAATTAACAGACGCTCATTAAGACAGATACAGCAAAATAGAGACAGGCGGACCAACAGAGAGACAGACAGTCAGACAGAGGGTCCAATAGGCAGAGGGACAGACAGATAGGTAGACAAACAGAGTGAAAGACAGATAGGCCAAAAGAGACAAAGAGACAGACAGATGTGCCAATAGGCAGAGAGACAGACAGATAGATAGACAAATATAGGAACAGATAGACAGATAAACAGGCCAATAGCCACAGACAGACAGATATGGAGATAGACAGACAAATAAGTAGGCAGATAGAAAGCCAGACACATAGACAAACAAAGAAAACAGACAGACAGTCAGATAGATAGACAGTCAGACAAATAGACACAAACAAGCAGACAGACAGAGATCAATAGATGAATACATAAATCAGACAGATAGATAGATAAACAGACCAATACTGACAAGCAGACAGACAGATAGTGAGACAGACAGAAAGATAGACAGGCAGATAGATAAATAGATCAATGCAGACAGACAGACAGATAGGGAGACAGACAGAAAGATATACAGGCAGGTTATATAGGTTGGCAGAGAGAAAAACATAAACAAACAGAAAGAAGACAGACAGACGAATAGACAGACAGACAGACAGACCGACAGAGAAAGACACTCTAGGAAGGAAACAGGGCCCTTTCAGAAATCTCATTACAGCCGGGCACGGCTGCGGTTTGGCTGAGAGCGACGGGGCCATTGTGAGAGCCACTTTCACTAATCCCAGCCATTTGAAATGCAAAACTCACACACTGTCTGTCTGAGAGGAAGGGCTGAGAGCGAGAGCGAGCGAGAGAGAGAGAGAGAGAGAGAGAGAGAGAGAGAGAGCTAGAAAGGACAGAAGGCTGTTAAAGCAGAGAGAGGGAGACAGAGAGCTGAGAAGAAAGGAAGAGGTGAGGCGGCTGTCGTTAGCATCTTCTCCGCTAGCGTAGCTTTTGTGTGCTGCTGTCACTGGATCCTCCATTAGCGCCCGAGCACTAGACGTGGAGCGCCTTACCAACCCGCTTACAGAGCACACCCCCACCCGCTCCACCAGCCTCCTCTCACAAATGAGCCGCCGTCACATAAAGGGGCCATCTCACCTATGTACACACAGCACAAGCTGCAGTCTGCTGCCTTAAGCCATACTGGGACACTTGCATGGAAGTCGCACACTAAATGGACAAAAGTATTGGGACACCTGCAGGAGCTTCTGTCTCGGACCAGAAGGTCATTGGTTCGATCCCCTGGATTAGCCAGACCGGTTTAGGGGGATGTAGGGAAAGTGGTGTAGTGGTCAAGGTGGGCTTGGAAGGTTCAGTTCACAAGGTAGGTGTTTCCGATAAAGTGACCAGGAAGTGAAATTACAATGTAGGTGTTTCCGATAAAGTGGACAGTGAGCGGAAGGACGTACAAGGTGGGTGTTTCCAATGAAGTGGCCAGTAAATGGAAACACAAGGTAGGTGTTTCCAATGAAGTGGCCAGTGAGTGGAAGGAAGTACAAGGTGGGTGTTTCCAATAAAGTGGCCAGTAAATGGAAACACAAGGTTGGTGTTTCCAATGAAGTGGGCATTGAGTGAAATCGCATGGTAGGTGTTTTCGATAAAGTGGACAATAAATGGAAACAGAAGGTAGGTGTTTCCAATAAAATGGCCAGTGAGTGGAAGCACAAGGTTTGTGTTTCCGATAAAGTGGCCGTTAAGTTAAAAACGCAAGGTAGGTGTTTCCGATAAAGTGGCCAGTGAGTGGAAGCACAAGGGAGGTGTTTCAGATAAAGTGGCCATTGAGTGAAATCGCATGGTAGGTGTTTCCGATAAAGTGAACAGCGAGCGGAAGGAAGTACAGGGTGGGTGTTTCCAATAAAGTGGCCAGTGAGTGGAAGCACAAGGTTCGTGTTTCCGATAAAGTGGACCTCAAGCGTAAGGAAGTACGAGGTGGGTGTTTCCAATAAAGTGGCCGTTGAGTTAAGAACACAAGGTGGGTGTTTCCAATAAAGTGGCTAATGAGTCGAAGGAAGTACAAGGTAGGTGTTTCCAATAAAGTGGCCAGTAAGTGGAAGCACAAGGTAGGTGTTTCTGATAAATTGGCCTGTGAGTTGTTTTATCTGTCTAGTCTAAAAGGAGAGCCCATTAAATTCCACAGCTTTTATTTATCATGAGAACTGAGACACCCTCAGAGACAGACAGACGAACACACACACACACACACACACACACACACGCAAGCATACTCCATTAGCTCAATGTGACAGATTCTGACACTGTTTACAAAATCCTCTGTGGAGAAGCAAGAACATCCCCAGACAGATTCGGAGTGAGTGAGGGGGTTAGGAATATGTGTGAGGTTAGTCCAGGAATATCCTTAACACACACACACACACACACACAGCTCAGTCATCGTTGCTTTACCCTGTTTTCCACCTTGTTATTCTGTGTTTGTGTGTGTTTGTGTGTGTGTATGTTGTTGACTGGGGAAGGCTGGGCTCACGTGCCACGCAAACCAGCAACAGGCAGCTAAAAATAGCCTAGCATCCAAACACGCGCACACACACACACACACACAGATTGCTGCGTGATGGCAGAGGCACTGAACAGCGTGTTTTTAATATCCACCTTATTAACGATTCATGAGATTAAACAGCCGTGCAGCTGTTTGTGGGAACGAGAGAGAGGCACTGTTTCCCAAAAATCCACACCGGCACCCAGACGCTCCCAAAATGAGGAATTAAAGGGCCCACATTTTCCCCACGAAGTTCACCAGGTTCACTTGTGTAGATTTGACCATCCAGCACGTCCAGCTGACGTTGTTATCTGGTTGAATGTAGGTCGTAAAATTCAGCGTTAAGACAACGTCTAATCCGACTGGAAGTGGTGGTCAATGGTTCCAAGCTGGCCTGGCCTAGGAGGTGTGGCTTAAAGGTCAGTCTTACAAGGCCTGAAAGTTAGCCATGCAAGCTGGACTGGGACTGGAAGGTGCTTGTGTGCTGGTGCCAAGCCAGGACAACGTTAGAACAACGTCTAATCCAACAATAATTTGACGTAGAATAGTGACAGCAACTGACACTGGACTTTTAATGTGACCAACATCCCATCCGACATCTTCATGAGGTATGGTGACCAAAACCCAACGTCTGGTCAACGTCATAATGTTGACGTCCACTCATCAGGACATTCTGACATCAATAGATGTTAAATGTGTTACTGGTTTCACCTTGTAGATTATTAATAATTTCTTACTAGGCAGTTGCTAAAGATATTGTGGGTGGTTGCTAATGTACAGCTAGATTGTTGCTAAGGTATCCAAGGTGGTTTCTTTGGAAGTTTCAAATAAGGGATTACTAGGATTTCCCATGCTATTAAGGTTTTGTTAGTGCTGCAAAGTGGTTGCTATGGTGTTGCTAAGTGGTTTCTAAGTGTTTGCTATTGATAGTTGCTATGATATTCCAGGTGGTTGCTATTGTTTTACATACTATCTGGGTGGAACGTGGGCTAGGTGGGTTCCAGGTGGGCATGGGCTCAGAGTGGGTTTGTATGTGTTGTTACTAGGACCCAGTTGGGCTTCCCAAATGGGATCCATTGTTACTGCCCTCCCTAATCTCACCCCAGATGGGACCCCTGTTTAACTCCTCCTGGTCCCATCACTGATCTGGTGGGCATCTATATGTGGGGCCAACATGGAACCCATGGACGAAACATTCTGGTTCCCAGTTAGGCTACCCATATAGGCTCCACGTGGGCATGTTATCTGAGTGGTTGTTATGGTATTCTGGATAGTTGCTATGGTGTTGCCAGGTGGTGAATTACAAAAAACTTCCAGTCTTGGAGATCCAAAATCCGATCTTCAATGGCTGATCCAGGTTCCACAAGAAGATGAAGTGGACCTTCACCAATTTACCAGTCAAGCCAAGAAGGTGGCTGGACTTGCCTGTCAGGCTTGAATGTGGATGGGTCAGCGAGTCCAGTTACCTTCCTGTCTTATTACATTACATTACATTCCAGAACCTCCTCAGGTGAAACCGGTCCAGACCCTGCTTTCCAATCTGTTGTCTGATGCCACGTATCCTGCATTAGTGAGAAGCCTTATATAATGAATGCAATTATCACAACCCTTCTAGCACTGATGACTCCTTCCAATTAACAAGTGTAAATGGTAATTGTCCTTTGCGACGATCCCTAAAGTGCTCGCAAGAGTGACAATCACATTATGCACTCGTAGGGGCAAATGAAGCCACATTAAGTATGTGTGCGTTCCCTGGCTCTCTGTAGGCCTGAGATTTTCCAGGATCGTTAGGATGTTGAGGAGACGTTTGGTTGATTTTGGTAGATACAGCCTCTTTATTACAAAAGGTAAATCAGCCTAAGGTTGGTCTTTGGTTGCTGAGGTCAAACTTAAGGTTCGAGATGTGACTCAGACTCGACACAGACTCTTGCCCCAGAGACTGAAGATGTGACTTCGACTTACACCCCTTGAGAGTCTTAAGAGTCGATGCTCAACTCAGACTCACTCAACTTTGTCTCACACCCTAAAGACCCAACTCAAACTCACACCCCAGAGACTCGAGACTCGACTTATCCCAGAGACTTAAGACTCAACTCGGAGAAGCACCTTAGAGACTCTAGACTCGACTCACACTTCAGAGACTCGAGACTCGACTTGGACTTGCACCTTCGGGACTCGAGACTCGACTTATACATAGATAGATAGATAGATAGATCACTTTATTTATCCCACGGGGAAAGTCAGTTTTTACAGCAGCAAAATCAAACAAGAGAGCAGCATGATAAAGGCATAAAAGCATAAAAAGTGATTGCAGTGCAGTAATTACATTAATATAATGTAATATACAGATTGGGCTTATCTCAGACTTATCCCAGAGACTCAAGACCCGACTTGGACTCGCACCTTCGGGACTCGAGACTCGACATTACCCCAGAGACTCAAGACTCGACTCACACCCTAGAGACTCGAGACTGGACTTGGACTTGGACCTTTAAGACTCAAGACTTAACTCAGACTTGCACCTTAGAGACTCAAGACTCTACTTCGGCTTGCACCTTTGAGACTCAGGACTCGGCTTGCACCTTTGAGACTCAAGACTCGGCTTGCACCTTTGAGACTTGACTTACCCCAGAGACTTAAGACTCTACTTGGACTTTCACCTTAGAGACTTAAGACTCAAATCAGACTCATACCTTAGAGACTCGAGACTCGACTTGGACTTGCACCTTAAAGACTCTAGACTTGCCTCACACCCCAGAGACTCGAGACTCGACTTGGACTTGCAACTTAGAGACCTAAGACTCGCCTTACTTTCCCACCTCATCCCAAAAGCACTGGATGGAGCACCACCATCATTCCAGAGAACACAGTTCTTCCACTGCTCACAGCTCAGTCCATGCCTGTCCTGGCAGTAGTCATGGTGCCAACAGGTTGATGTTGTCAGCAATGAGTGTCTGCATTAGAAAGGGTGTCCACAAATATTTGGACGTATGTTGTATATGATGGTTCCAATACTGCCAGTTGTTTGATGCTTTAATTGACTCTATAAGCTTCTGCGAAGGTCCTACAGGGACCTGTCAAAGTTCTCCAACGTTCCACAGAAGAGTTAATGAACGTTCTGCTCAGCCAGTGCAGCTTTTATTGATATTCTTGGAGACATTGCCCTGAGGATGCCTGCGATTTTAGGGCCAGCCTGTTCAAACTGTTTCTCTCGCCAGTGTTTGACTTGTTGCTTGCGGTTTCGCAAATAAATTACACTGCATCAAATATTCAGCAGCTCTGCCCAAACGCTGCTATTTTTAGCCAACAACGGCAGCTTCCCAGAGCAGTTAGCGCGGCCTGAGGAGCGAGGGGGGCATGCTCGAAATAGCGCTCACGTTTTCTGTAGAGGGCTTGCTAACCTTACAGGGCTTCCTTCAGTGATCATATCTTTCTTTCTTGCGCTCACTCGCTCTACCTCACTCCGGCACAGCTGTACCGAGGAGGGACTCATCGCGTTAGAGTCAGATTACCCAAGGGGCCGGCGGGTAGCGAACTCGGACTGCTCTGACGAGGCCCCGGGGATGGAACTGTCCAGGCTCACCATGACCTCCTCGCTTATCTTTCTTCTTTCACTCTGTCACTCACTCCCGCACCCCAGCATCGACTTCTTCTTCTTCTACTGCTGGGGAAGGAGTGATGTTCGCAGCTTCTTCTGTCGCTCACAGCAAAGGATGTTCACTAGTCCTCCCATTAGCGAACTCAGCTCAGTAGGGACAAAATGCGGGCTCCAGAAAGTCAATACTTAAAGGAATAGTTTGCCCCTTAGCCCAAATGTAGTCGATTGGCCAAGACATGCTTGACATTTGAAGTTTGCTTCTGTAGCTTTTGCCCTGGAGCTACAAGGCTAATTAGCACCATGTACACTGTAGCAAACTGCATGCTAAATCATCACGACCCATCAAACTGTGCGAAGTTGGTCAGCAATCTTTAAAAGCCTTGCTTCTGTGGTTCCCGACAAAGTCACAGTTACAGGTGGGACACTCAGTCTATTGGTCAGACGGTCCTAAGGCCCTGTGTTCTGGACTAGCGGAGATTTCCATGTAGTCTAACTGATCATAGCTGTAGTAGCCCAGTTATCTGGGCAGTATACCAGGTTGGTAAGGGGCCAGGCCGAGACCACCTCCTCTCCAGGGTCTTGGTGCGGTAGTTGTGGTTCTCATTCAAGTGGGATAACTGTGTTCACACCTGCCCAAACGAGATGCACCAAGGGTGAAAATGATCCAGAGTGCAGGCGTGAAACAGCCCTAGGACTCTAGATGTTATACAGGTTGTCCAGATGTCCCCTGTTCACCTTTTCCACCAGTGAAAACTGTTAAACATGAGGGTGGACTAAGCAAGATATGTATTTTCTGGATCTCCATGCTTTCCTTTGCAGAGTCATGAACAGTGGGCTAGTGGTGTAGCAGACTGGGCACTGACACTATGATCTGAGGGTCAGCTCAGCCAGAGCCTGAGAGAGCACAATTGGCCATGCTCTTTCTGGGTGGGTAGATGGTGCTTTCTGCCCACATCCCAACCAATGGGAGTTGACATGGCAGTATCTACCCAGAGATATCTACCTAGATACCATGGAAACAAAGTCCTGATGGCATATTTGTTTTAGGTTTGGTGGTTCAGAAATGTAATTAGGGTTCCTAGACTAGGGTTGGACCTAGCATCTGCATAGTCCTGGAAAACATGCCCATGTTGGGCCTGTATGGTTAGCCCAACCAGAAGGTTTTGCCCACTGGTTCCATGTTGGCCCCACATATGGATGCCCACCAGGGTCAGTGATGGGACAAAGGCTTAAACATGGGCCACATCTGGGTTGTACACTGCATTCGGGCCTAGATGGGACCCATTTGGGAAGCCCAACACCCATGTGAGCCTCACCGGAGCATGTTCACTAGGACAGTAGATCACCAGGACAAGGAGTGTGTACCTATTGGCCTAGGAACCAAATTCCTGGTTCCTCTGTTGGTGACCTTGGAAAGGTTCTAGGTTCCTAAAAAGGTTCCTGTTTGCAGTCTTCCACATCTTCCAGCCTTCTGTGGTCTCAGCTCACATGTAGAGGTTCAGATTCCTGGGGTGTTCAACCTTTCTGAGCATCTTCTCTGAACAAACGGGTTAAGTAACCATGGTAAAGCTAATGGGAGCTGAATACGGTTCTGGAATGAGGTGGATCAGTCTGCTGCGCTTATTTAATGGTCTGTTGATGGTGCTTGGTGACGTGACCTTGAGCTTGGGGAAGATGCTGTAGAGATGAAACACTGTTGTGTTTCAGTGCAGTAGACATGCAGAGATGTACAGTATCATGAAGCCATGTTAATTATTCACTGCGCGCCGTGCTGCAATTATGCATATTTAAATAAGGCCTCATCAATTATGCATGCTAGATTAGTGGGTTATTAGGAGGCAAAAGTAGTAAGACTGCATTGGATGACAGCTTAAAAAAAATCCAATCCAAATACATTTTTATGAGACAAAAGTATTGGGACACCTGCTCATTCGTCGATTCTTCTTAAATCAAGGGTTTTAAAAAGAGCTGATCCTGCTTTTGTTGGAGTAACTGTCTTAGTCACTGTCCAGGGAAGAAAAAAGGCTGCCTACTAGATGTTGGAGGAGCATTGCTGCGAGGATTTGATTGCACTCAGCGACAAGAGCTACCCCACCTCATCATCCCCAACTCCCCCAACTCATCCCATCATTCCAGAGAACACAGTTCTTCCACTGCTCAACAGCTTAACGATGGGGGGGCTTTATACCCTTCGAGCCCACCCCTGGCCTGGCATTAGCTGTGTGTGTGAGAGTGTGTGCATGTGCACATCTGTGTCAGCAGTGGGCGCAGCTTAAAGTAGCTAAATGCATTCGTTAGAAGGGGTGTCCACAAACATTTGGACACATAGTACGCAAGCTTTTCGAATCAGCGGGCTTCCCCTCGGCCTGACAGCACGTTTACGGTTGAAGAGGTGCCGTGGTGTGCTGCAGGGCTCCATGTTCGGTCCCATGCCGGTCCTGGCACCCAGGAGAGAGAGGGTAATGTGGGCTGACACTACTATGAACGTCCTCTGAACCAGTAGCGAACATGTCAGCCGAAGCCGCGAAGCCTACCAACAGCCGACAGCACGTCAAGCTTATTCTTGGATCGCGCCTCCGGTGATCTCCCTTAAAACTTGGATTTGCGAGCAAGCGCTCGCCCAGACCCGCGCTGGAGGAGTGGGCGTTTGAGAGAGGTGAAGGTACGCTCACGGTTTGTGTGTCTCTCTATTTCTCTCCCATTAATAATACACCTTATGTCAAATGTTTGTGGACACCCCATTTAATGAGTGCATTCAGCTACTTTAAGCGGCACCCCTTGCTGACACAGTTGTGCAAATGCACACACACAGCTTGTCTAGCCTAGAGAGGTAGTAGAGAGGTACTGACCTTCTGTAGCCGATAAACATGAACCTGTTGCCTCCGTGCCAATAGGTTCATGCTTATCAGCTCCAGAGAGTCCTATTCTATTGGCAGTACTTCCCTACAGGGACTAGACAAGCTGTGTGTGTACATTTACAGTATATCCCTCTAGCCCACACTGCATTTGCACATCTGTATCAGCAACAGGTGCAGCTTAAAGTAGCTGCATGGGTTTTTTTAGAAGGGGTGTCCACAAACTTTTGACATTTAATGTAATATAATAATACAGTTCCAAGTGGGTCCTTTCATTTTCCATCTCTCGCCACTGTAAGAAAACACTTTCGCTCACCTCCCTGGGCTCCTGCTGAGCACTCATGCTCCACCATATGGACGGGAACCTTGTGAGGGGCCACATTTACTGACCCAGAGCATATTCTGCCAGCCTTTCCAGGAAACGCTGTCACCCATCCCAAACATCTGTACTGGTTTGGAGCCTCTTCAACACCAAATAAGCCACCCCAGAGACTTAGTGGTTGGCTTAGTGTGAGTCAAGCAGCCTGACTGGGATTGCTGGGAAGTTTGTAGAAGATGTAGAAGATACAGGCCAGCCAGAATGGTGCAATAAGGAAACCACATCCAGTCAGTGGCGGTTCTGCAGTTCTACAGGCGGAGATGAGAGAGGTCACTAACAGAGAGTGGTCAGAAGAGCTACAGTAGCTCAGAGACCCACTATGTACAGCTGTGGAGAGCAGAGAAGCATCTCCGACTGTAGAACAACACGTCCAACCTTGGGGACGAGGAGCTACAACAGCAGAAGACCAAGTCGGGGTCCACTTCTGTCTGCTAAGACCAGAAAGCTGAGGCTGCAGTGGCTGGACAGCTGAAGCCTGGAGAAACGTAGCCTGGTCTGAGGAATCTGGATTTCCGCTGAGGGTTATCTCACAGATGGTAGGGTCAGAATTGTGGACCAACAGCATGAATCCATGGACCTGACCTGCCTTGTGTCAACAGTCCTGGCTGGTGGAGGTGGTGGTGGAATGGTGCGGGGAAGGTTTACTTTGCACCCTCTGATTGCCACAGCCTATTTGAGTGAGGCTGCTTACCATGTGCATCCCTTCCTGACCAGTAGAATATCTCGGCCTCGCATATGGATGTCTAACAGGGTCAGGGATGGGCTCAGGATGGGTTAACTATTGGCCCCACCTAGGTTTTCCAAGGTGACAAAAGTATTGGGACACACACTCATTCATTGTTTCTTCTGATATCAATGGTTTTAATAAGGAGTTTATCCTGCTTTTTTTGGAGTAACTGTCTCTACTCTCACCAACTCATCCCAGAAGCACCATCATTCCAGAGCCTCCACAGCTGTAAACGCTCTTAAAGTAGCCGAACGCATTCATCAGAAGGGCCGTCCACAAATATTTGGACATATAGTGTGTATGTAATAACCTTGCTGTACAGAGAGCGACCGCTAAGTAAACGAGAGAGGTCCTCGGTAAGTGTCCCCAGCCTCGCCTGTGTCCGTGGTCCTAATGGCTCGCCGTGATGGCGGCCCACGAACACTTTGGGCTAATGGACGAACAAGAATCAATGCAGTTATTGACCAATCAGGAATTAAAGGCAGAGGCCAGCGCTAAGCGGGGGGATGTTCCAAGGCGCCGGCGGTCGATCGCGAGTGGCAACGCGACTGTGGTAAGGCTGTGCGGGTCGATGGACAGATCATTGGACTCAGCTGGACAAACATCTGCCATGCGGAAAAAAAAAAAAAACCTGCTGTGTCACCATTCTCCGAACGGCACGAGCTAAAAGGTGTGTGTGGGTATCAGGTGTGACGGAGCATTAACCGTATTAACCTTCATAGTGGATGAGTTCACAGGACAAGGACGGAGAACCTCAGACTAGATTACGTGGTGTGTGTCTGTGAATATATACACACCACATGTCCAAATGTTTGTGGACACCCCATTTGCCTAATGTCAGGCCAGGTGTGTTCTCTGAAATGATGGTTGGTGCTCCATCCAGTACTTTGGGATGAGCTGGGGAGTTGAGGATGATGAAGTGACCTCACTAAGACTCCTCACAGCAATGCTGCTCCAAAATGTAGTAGAAAGCCTTCCTCTCTGGACAGAAGAGACAGTTAGTGCAACAAAAGCAGGATGAAATCCTTTTAACACCCTTGATTTCAGAGGAAACAATAAAGAAGTAGGTGTCCCAATACTTTTGTCCAAATATTGTAGCTCACGTATATATACATAAAGCCAGAAGTGAGAGGAAGTTTGCTAAAAATACAAACATACGCAGCATGACCACATGGACCACATGGTCCCCTTGGACCACATGGTCATGACCTGCACACACACACACACACACACACACACACACACACACACACACGTGTGTTTTAAAACAGATGATCAGGACGTGATGCTGTTCTGCTGGTATTAAAAGCCTCTGAAGCTTCAGACAGGCCTCAGTCTCAGCTGGGGTGTGGAACATATGCCGTATACAGTAAGGTTCAGCTGGCCCATATGCTGGCTGTGTCAGCAAACACACACACATGCACACACTTTGACACGAAGCCCATCACCCTCTCCTTTTCAGACGTTGTGTCCTTGTGGAAGGACGTAGTGGAAAAAAAAGGGAGCCGCTACAGACTCCCTTGACGACCACCTTCAATCACTTAATCACTGTAAAGTGCTTTAATATTCATGTTCATTTTTCCATTTCATTTCAAAATTGGATTCCTTTTAAACTCCAGTGATAGAAATTGTACATGTTGCTGAGCGAAGACGTTCCGAAGCCACATTTTCTGTCAGAATCTGAGTCAAAGTCTTTGGGATGCCAGTCTTAGACGAGTCTAGAGTCCAGAGAATCTAGAGCTGAGTCTCAGGTCTCTGGGGATTGAGTCTGAGTCCAGTTTTGAGAGTCTGGGGATTGAGTCTGAGTCCAGTTTTGAGAGTCCGGGGATTGAGTCTGAGTCCAGTTTTGACAGTCTGTGGATTGAGTCCTTTTTTGAATCTCTGATAAAAGAATCTGAGCCCAGTTTTGAGAGTCTGGGAGTCAAAGTCCAGTTTTGAGAGTCTGGAGCAGAGTCTGAGTCCAGTTTTGAGAGTCTGGGGAGGAGTCTGAGTACAGTTTTGAGAGTCTGGGAGTCGAAGTCCAGTTTTGAGAGTCTGGGGCAGAGTCTGAGTCCAGTTTTGAGAGTCTGGGAGTCCAAGTCCAGTTTTGAGAGTCTGTGGATTGAGTCCTTTTTTGAATCTCTGATAAAAGAATCTGAGCCCAGTTTTGAGAGTCTGGGAGTCCAAGTCCAGTTTTGAGAGTCTGGGGAGGACTCTGAGTCCAGTTTTGAGAGTCTGGGGAGGAGTCTGAGTCCAGTTTTGCGAGTCTGGGAGTCCAAGTCCAGTTTTGAGAGTCTGGGAGTCCGAGTCCAGTTTTGACAGTCTGGGGACAGGGTCTGAGACCAGTTCTGAGTTTCAGGGGATAGAGTTCGAGTCCAGTTTTGAGAGTCTGGCTATAAAGTCCAAGTCCAGTTTTAAAAATCAGGTAATTGTGTCCGAGTCCAGTTTTGAGTTTTAGGGAATTGAGTTCAGGTCCAGTTTTGGGGGATAGAGTCTGAGTCCAGTTTTGAGAGTCTGGCAATAAAGTCCAAGTCCAGTTTTAAGAGTCAGATAATTGAGTCTGAGTCCAGGTTTGAGCCTCTGATAAAAGAGTCTTAGCCCAGTTTTGAAAGTCTGGGGATAGAGTCTGAGTCCAGTTTTGAGAGTTTGGGAGTCCGAGTCCAGTTTCTGAGAGTCTGGGGACAGAGTCTGAGTCCAGTTTTGAGTTTTGGGGGATAGAGTCTGAGTCTAGTTTTGAGAGTCGGATAATTGTGTCCAAGTCCAGTTTTAAGAGTTGGATAATTGAGTCCGAGTTAAGTTTTGAGTCTTTAATAAAAGAGTCCGAGTCCAGTTTTAAGTTCTGGGGGATAAAGTTGAGTCCAGGTTTGAGAGCCTGGGGGACTGACTTCAACTGTCCTCAGTTTCTGAGCTTCTGTATAATGAAGGACCAGATCAATCGTCTCTGAACCTGAAAAGCCCTTGGCGTCAGGACGTCTTTGTCCACCTTTAAAAAAACAGTGACCTCTCCCTTTGTATTTTCTCTTAACAGTGTTCCCTGGCTTCCAGAAACTCAGGTGACGTTACAACAGGAACGCGTCTAAATACAGGTATCAAGTCTCCCTCACAAAAGACTTTCGAGCCTCGAGGGACCTTCATTGTTAAAGGTGGAAAAATGTGACATCTAACCCTGGAACCATGTGTGTATAGATGTTTTCACAGCATTTCACACCTTTAAGGTCCAGACCCACTATACTAAGGTTCTACACATAAAAGGTTGGCATGATTGTTTGGAGTGTTGTCACAAGTAAACAATAATTTGCTTCCCTGAAGAACCAAAGGTGGCTTTATACCCCTCTAGCCCACCCCTGGCATTAGGCAGCATGGTGCCAATAGGGTCAGTAGGTTTATCTGCTCCATAGGGTCCTATTCTATTGTCAGTGCTTCTCTACAGGGACTAGACAAGCTGAATAATGCAATTATTAGATGGGGTGTCCACAAACATTTGGACACCAGCCTTTCAGAATTGGTCCAATTGGGTTTCGTTGATTTTTTCTGGCAGCTCTGGGCTCTTTATCCCTCTCTAGTCAGGAATTGCCATTGGACTTGTTCGCCCGTGGGTCTCAGAAAGGGTTCTTTGAATGATGCCAAACTTTTGGTTCTCTAAAAACTAAAGTTTGGAAGAAGGACCATGCCCAAACTCCTCACTCTGTGTTATTAGAGGGCTCATTCAAGGTCCAGACGTATTCTACTAAGGTTCTACAAATAAATGCTGAAAAGGTTCTAGGAAAAACCTTCATTCTTCAAAGCCTTGAAAGGTTCTTCATACTTCATGCTAAGCCAATGGAAAAAAAGGTGCCTCAGGAGCACTGAGGACCTGTTTGAGAAGAACCGTGGCTTTTGGTTCCTCTACAGCATCGCCCAAAAAACCCTCTGTGGTCCCCTGACTTTTAAAAGTGCACCTGAGTATCTCATTTCATTTTTCTCATACTTCCACTTCTGAGCTCCCCGCCATGCTTCCTCACACCAGGCATGAATGAAATTCCATCAACGGACCAGGCTAAATGAGCCTTAATCGGCCAATCAGGTAATTAAACTCAGCAGGTACTGCACCTGTTTCTTTACACGCCGTTTGAGAAGATCCAGAGATGTCTGCATCGGCGAACTTCAACAAAGGAACGCGTTTAGGAAAAGAAAATAATTTGACCCCGATTGGACTTTCAATAAAGGAGCTACAATCGACACCACTATGATCTAATTGGAGAGATAATTAACACGCCCAGAATCAGCCTAATCCGAGATGGACCACAAATGGGCCTCGTAGAAAGTTGAGGAGCAGAATTTTAATAGTTACCCCCCTCCCGATTGGCTGTGTAAACTTTGCTATGTGCACCTGAGACCCTGTTCAAATGGAGCCGAGTCTAGCGGGCAGCTCACAGATGGTCGAAGACAGGGGGCACGCCTTCAGATTTCGCAAAGATTTGGGCTCAATTTCAGTGTTTCCGAACATTACACTTGGGGGGGGCACTTGTGGGGCACCCATTCTCTGGACATCTGTGGGAAGGATGCATCGGGTCTGTGTTGCATCGAAGCCAGAAGGCGGGTTTGCGGACAGAGCCGGCTGCCGGTGCCATTAATTGTGGGCTCTGAGCCTGAACTAACATTAATTAATTCACTCCACAGCCGGAGCATCGTTCACACCAAATGGCATCCTGGCCTCTTCTGAAGGAACTGGCTGTTTAACACCTGTGACCAAAAGCCTGAGGCACAAGGTTCCATCAGGTTCCTCATGCACCTGGACCTCCTGCACGTTTATTCCCAGACTCTGGACCCAGGATCTGCTGGTGTCCAGAGTCCACCAGCTTTCCAGCTTTTGCATTTGCACATCTGTGTCAACAATGGTTGCAGCTTCAAGTAGAACACATAAGTACCCCCCAGACCGTAACTCCACTCCTCAGAGAGGGATCTGCGGAGAAGCCCGCTGAACGAGATCCCAGCGTCTGAATGGGACACTGTCCTTAGATTAAGTCCCCCCTCAGAAGACACTTAAAAGCTGGAGTGGCGTCTCAAGAAGAATGGGACGTCATCAACTGTGTCTTCCCTCATGCGTCTTCAACCGGAGGGACAAGTGGCCACCTGCTGAGGCCTCAGAAGAGTTTCCAAGCAAATGTTCTGGCCTGGTTTTCCAAAGCCGGACGGAGCGAAAGACCGCACCGTCCAAGTCCAAGTCCCACATGGTCCTCCTGAAGAGCTTTCTGAGAAGCTGCTGCCGTGGTCATTTTTGCATGCAAACTCTGAGAAGGCCGAACAGGTTCCTGTTGTCTTTCCGAGGCGTTTTTTTCCCTGTCTGAGGCAGTAAACGCCTCGTCCAACAGAGGCAGGGTATTGCTCTGTCCCTGCCCGAGCCAGCTCGCTCAACCGAGATAAGCTTACCTCCTCAGGGATCCTTACAAGGAGCTAAAAGCTTCCCCTACCCCCAACCCCCCCCCCCCCCCACCACCACCACCACCACCACTACTGCCACCAGTTCAACAGTGTTCTACAAGGATTACTGTCATGTTTATTTAAGCACATTTACTTCCTTACATACACTGCCTGTCCAAAAGTCTGTGGACACCTGCTCCTCCAGAGTCACTTTTGAAATGAAGGGTGATAACTGGGAGTTCATTTTGCTGCAGTAACAGCCTTCAGACTTACTGCAAAGATCTTATACAAGATTTTGGAACATTGCTGTGAGGATTTGATGGCATTCGGCCCTGAGAGCCTTGGTGAGGTCGGGCACAGATAGTGCATGTAATGGTTGTAGATCAAAAATGCCACGCAAGCGTCCACCCCTCTATTTACCGGATAGCATTAGTGAGTGGAGAAGCAAAGTAAGTGTTTCTTATAAAGTGTCCAGGGAGTGGCCGCACCAGGTGGGTGTTTCTAATAAAGTGGCCAGAGAGTGGAAGCACAAAAGAAAGGGTTTCTAATAAAGTGGCCAGTGAGTGGAAGCACAAAGTGGGTGTTTCTAATAAAGTGGCCAGTGAGTGGAAGCACAAGGTGGGTGTTTCTAATAAAGTGGCCAGTGAGTGGCTGCACAAGATGAGTGTTTCTAATAAAGTGACCAGTGAGTGGCCGCACCAGGTGGGTGTTTCTAATAAAGTGGCCAGTGAGTGGAAGCACAAAGTGGGTGTTTCTAATAAAGTGGCCAGTGAGTGGCTGCACAAGATGAGTGTTTCTAATAAAGTGGCCAGTGAGTGGAAGCACAAGGTGGGTGTTTCTAATAAAGTGGCCATTGAGTGGCTGCACAAGATGAGTGTTTCTAATAAAGTGACCAGTGAGTGGCCGCACCAGGTGGGTGTTTCTAATAAAGTGGCTAGTGAGTGGAAGCACAAGGAGGTGGGTGTTTCTAATAAAGTGGCCAGTGAGTGGAAGCACACGGTGGGTGTTTCTAATATAGTGGCCGGTGAGTGAAAGCACAAGGTAGGTGTTTCTAATAAAGTGGCCAGTAAGTGGAAGTATAAGGTGGATGTTTCTAATAAAGTGGCCAGTGAGTCGAAACACAAGGTGGGTGTTTCTAATAAAGTGGCCAGTGAGTCGAAACACAAGGTGGGTGTTTCTAATATAGTGGCCAGTGAGTGGAAGTATAAGATGGGTGTTTCTGATAAAGTGGCCAGTGAGTGGAAGCACACGGTAGGTCTTCCAGGTGGGACGCTATAGGTCAGTATCAGCTTGGACTGATTTGTGGAATTTTAATGGCATCTGTTTCTAATTAGGATAAGAAATATGAAAAAAATAAAAACAAAAGAATGTAAAAAAAACCCAGGAGACGAATGAAATGATAACTTCCTCAGAAAAAAGGAAAAACACAGAAGACTAATAAAAAGATAGCATCTTAGCGGGCGGTTATTTCCCTGTGGTGCAGATGTATTGATGTGCATTATCTCGTGGTGGAATTAGCCGCAGTGGCGCAGCGGCACAGTCACGCATACAGTCAGACAAGTCCAATCCGTACGTGAACGCGACCCAATTAACCTTCCGTCCAACTACTTCTCTCCGAGAGACGGAGGATACCCGCACACTACGGCTCGCTAACACGTACGAGCTGGGGCCTCCAGTCCCAGAGCTGCTACAAAAACAACGAAATCAAACTAGCCCGAATCTGAAAGGCTGGTGTCCAAATGTTTGTGGACACCCCTTCTAATGATTGCCTTATTCAGCTTGTTACAGTACTGGCAATAGAATAGGACTCTATGGAGCAGATCAACCTAGACGTTAGCTAGAGGGGGAATGAAGCCCCCCAGCATTGAGCTGTGGAAGAACTGTGTTCTCTGGAATGATGGTGGTGGAGCTCCATCCAGTACTTTTGGGATGAGCTCAGGAGTTGGAGATGATGAGGTGGAGTGGTGATCATCCAACATCCTGACCTCACTAATGCAGCTCTTGTCGCTGAATGCAATCAAATCCTCCAAAATCTAGTAGAATAAAGTGGCCAGTGAGTGGAAGTAGCACAAGGTGGGTGTTTCTGATAAAGTGGCCAGTGAGTGGAAGTAGCACAAGGTAGGTGTTTCTAATAAAGTGGCCAGTGAGTGGAAGTAGCACAAGGTAGGTGTTTCTAATAAAGTGGCCAGTGAGTTTAAGCACAAAAGAAGGGGTTTCTAATATAGTGGCCAGTTACTGGAAGTACAAGGTGGGTGTTTCTAATAAAGTGGCCAGAGAGTGGATGCAGCACAAGGGGGGTGTTTCTAATAAAGTGGCCAGAGAGTGGAAGTACATAGTAGGGGTTTCCAATAAAGTGGCCATTGTCTTCCTGCATACACAGACAATCACACAAAAATGTTCACCAGCATAATACACTCTCACACACTCGCACTGTGACCTCACCCCCCCCCCCCCCCCCCACACCATCATACACACACAGCTCACCCCATCCTCAATCACCTCTCCACCTCTAGGTGGCCCATGATCGCAGTCATCATCCCATCCAGGCGCTGGATCCTAATCTATTTTAATAACTGTAGTAATTACTGCTCGTCAGCAGGTGGCTAGCGGCAAGTCACTGGAGCGCACGTTTGTAAATGGGAAAATAAGAAGCTGTGATAGAAGAAAGAAAGTGTGTGTGTGAGTGTGTGTGTGTGTGCTACTCCCATTTAGCAAATTGCTGGCTGATATAGCTTGACAGTGCAGTAAAAGCTAAATCCCATAGGCTCCAGTCTGTACATATACAATGTTTGGACAAAAGTATTGGGACACCTACTTTTTCCATCATAGTTTCCTCTGAAATCAAGGGTTTTAAAAAGAGCTGATCCTGCTTTTATCGGAGTAACTGCCTCTACTGTCCAGAAAAGAAGGGTTTTGACAGGATTGCAGTGAGGATTTGATTGCAAACAGCGACAAGAAATAGCACAATTTCCAATCAGAATGATCAACTAGCTTGGTCTTGCAGGTCAAGCAGCTTAAACCATCATGGGGGTCAATCTGGTCAGTTAACTTGCTGGTCTTGCTGGTCACATGCTGGTCAGTCAGTGTAATCATGGGTAATTACACTGAGTAATCAGCATAGTCAAGCTTGGTCATACTGGTGGTCTAGCTTGGTCAGGTCGATCATGCTGGTAGACCAAGTAAACCATCATGGTGGCCATGCTAATCAACCAGCTTGGTCATGGTGGCCATGCTAATCAACCAGCTTGGTCATGCTGGTCCACCAGCTTGGTCAGGTTGATCATGTTGGTAGACCAAGTAAACCATCATGGTGGTCAAGCTGGTCAACCAGCTTGGTCAGGTCGATCATGTTGGTAGACCAAGTAAACCAACATGGTGGTCAGGCTGGTCAACCATGGTGGTATGCATAGTTAACCAGCATAGTCAAGCTTGGTCTTACTGGTGGTCTAGCTTAGTCAGGATGATCCTGCTTGTGGTCATGCTGGTCCACCAGCATAGTCAAGCTTGGTCATACTGGTGGTCTAGCTTGGTCAGGGTGGTCAAGAGCTTTTCCACAGTTCTCAGCCTTTCCGTTCCACCAAACCACCTATATTTGAAACAGGCCGTCCCTTCCGCTGACCGGCAGTGCTGCTGTGGGTGCAGGAGATTGAGCTGTGTGGATAATCGAAGCTCTGGTGCGGCAACATTGTTCGTCCGTGAGATGCAATCAACCACAAATGGAGGGGAAACCAGGTCACAGCAAATGGATGAAACCTCGGCAACTGTACTGACTCCACAGGAAATGTGTGTTTTTATAAGAATGACAGCGAGCGTCCTAATCCATTCAGCCACTCTCAGCACGGCCACAAACAGCATCTCACACACACACACACACACACAGTCAGGCACGTGCATGCTCACAAACACACTCACACACACTTCTGATACAACCGCCGTAATCCATTCAGCGCGGTCGTGATTCTCTCAGTCTGACTGGCCGGCTATAACAGCACCCACTCACACACACACTCGTTCACGTTCACACACTCAGTGTGTGCTCCACTCAAGCACCATAATCCAGTCAGAGGGCCATTGCTACGGTCTTCTCTCTCGCCCACCGGAGGGAAATATGTTCATGAAAAAGCAATCAGCATAAGGAATGCTTCCTGGCCCGCCACCTTCTGAATGGCCCCCGCTGGCTCTGGCCTGGATGAGAGGAGACGGTAGGAGGGACAGTCTTAAAGGGCTCATGTCCCTTAAAAAAAAAAAACACTGTTTCCGAACTTTATTTAAAATAAAAGTTTGGAAACTGTGTGTTTTTCAGAATTCTTCATGGGTGTGATGTCACAGCTCTGTGCATTTACATACGATTCAGCCCCCATTTAGCGTGTGGCGGGTAAGCCCCCGCTCTATCAGGGTAAGGCACAAAAAAAACAGTAAAACCAAGCGACAAAAAAACAGCAAATTCATGGTTGTGATGTCACAGTCATAAACATTTTAATATTTAATATTTTTTTTGTGACCGTTTCTATGTTTCTATGGGCTTAGAATCAGTTCTATGTGATGTCATAATATATATATATATATATATAAAATTTTAATCATGTTATATTTTTTTTATTATCTTTACAATTATTTTAGTTTTATTGTTATTTTAAAAGTATTTTATTTAAGTATTATTATTTTATTATTATAGTATTATTTATTTTATTATGAATTTATAATTATTGTTTATATATTATATTTTCTTATTTTTTTCTAATAATTTCTTACATTATTTTTGTTTTATTATGTTTTTTTATTATTTAATTGTTGTTGTTTTCTTGTAGTATCAGTTTTTATTATTATTGTTTTATTTTAGTGTTATTTTATGATGATTATTCTTTTATCATTTTTGTTATTATATTATTGCTTTTTTATTGTTTGTCAAATGTTTCCTTTTTTTCCTCCAGATTTGGTGCTGCCAATGAACCCACCTGTTCGTAGCTCCCCCTAGCTCAAGCATTGCTCCCGATACTAGGAGGGTAAGAACACAGGTCTCATTCTACAGCCCATTTTTCACATCACCACCACAAGAAATTATTTGCAGCATAGTATCACTTCTACATGAATGGGTGGAGCTTAACTGCTGGTTGTGATGTCACAGATTTGCATACCCAATCAGCATACACCAGGACTAAAGTGATGCATTGCTGTGATGCTAAGCTGCACAAACTGTTCATCTGTTCTGCTTCATGAATAATTCATCATACAGAGCAGCCAATGAAAAGAGAGATGATTTACATGCGTCAGTCTTAAAGGCGCAGTAACAGAAACAGCATGTTTAATTGGTTGGGGGATTAGGAGGTTGGAGGACGGTCACGTAAGAATGCATGGCGCTTTTGAACCCATGTAAACTTTGTGTGTGGACTTCAGGACTGCACTGGACACATAAGTAATGTGTGTGTGTGTGTGTGTGTGTGTGTGTGTTGTTTCTGACCGAGCGGGAAACTACAGTATAGTTGGATTATGACGCACGGTGGCACAAGGAAGGAGCTAAAAATAGGCAAGGCTGAAAAATCACGAAATAATCGTAGAGGATAATGTGGGATAAACGAGAGCGCTGTGTGTGTGTGTTGCGACAGCCAGTATCTGGAGTGTGTGTGGTGGGTGTGTGTATGTGTGTTGGGGGGGGGGGGATTAGGTCATCCAATGCATGACGAGCTTGGATACATGTACAGTCCTGGCTCTGTCGGTATGCATTCATGCCAGAGCATCCTCCACAGTGGAGTGTAAACGCTATAATCCATAATCTACACCCCGACCAGGGGTACTGACAGAAACCATCAACAGAGTCGACAGACATCCCATAATTTTTTTTTTTTTGCAGATTTTTTCCTCATTGGGTGCAGAATCCTTCAAATGAAATGATGATACAAATCCACTTGAACAGGTGGTTCCACAACAGCCCCTGAACAACCCCCTGAGACACCATAGCAACCACCTAAGATCCCATAGCAACTTGCCTAGCAACCACCTAGCAACATCCTAAGCAACAGCATCCTCCTAGTGGCATCACAGCAACCACCAGGTATTTCACAGCAACCACTTGGGAACACCAGTGCAATCAGATGAAATACCACAGCAACCACCTGGGATTTCATACCAACTACGTAGCATCACCACAGCAACCACTGAGTAACCACTTAGCAACACCATAAACACCACCTAAGATATCATATCAACCACCTAATAGCCACTTAAAAGCATCATAGCAACCATGCCATACCAAGCATACCATACCTTAGCAACCACCTGGGATACCATTACAATCATTTAGCAACACCATAGCAATCACCTAAAAACACTTAACAACATCATAGTAAACACTTAGAAACACCACAGCAACCCATTTATATACCTTAGCAACCACCTAGCAAGCTCCTGGGATGTCGTAGCAGCTATAGCAAATCTGTGCTACAACAGTTGGCTTCAAGGCAATTAGAACTTCATGCAGAGCGGTGCGGGCGGGTGTTGTCCAGGGTTGCCGGAGTGATTGTGGAGCAGCATCCTTGTTCTGGGAGGTGAGGCGGGTCCTGGAACGCTAGCGCTAGCCGTGGAAATGTGAGCCGAAGTGCTGAGGCTGAAGTGCTGAGGCAGCATGTTGCTCTACAGCTGTGACAGCATGCTTTATGGGATGCATGTAAAATCTCCCCTCAGGGATCAAACAAAGGTCACCATCAACATCAACATCATCATCATCATCATCATCATCGCCGCTGTCGTCGTCACGACAGATTCTAGTGTGATGGAGTGGAATGGAAAGCCTCTGTAGCGCTAAACTCCATTTCTCAAACCATCAGGACTTCTGAAGCAGACTGAAGACCACAACCTTCCTGTGTGTGTGTGTGTGTGTGTGTGTGTGTGTTTGTTTACATGAGAGAGAGAGAGAGAGAAACAATGAAGAGAAAAACAGTGTAAGAGTGACAAGGTGAGAGTGAGGGAGACATGAAGGGTGAGACGGAGAGAGAGACAGGGAGACAGTGACATGAAAAAAGAGACAGACAAATTAAAGAGACATGAAGAGAGAGTGAGAGAGACATGCAGAGACAGATGTAAAGAGAGAGACAGGGAGAGAGCAATATGAAAAGAGAGACATAAGGAGAGATGTTAAGAGACATAAAAAGAAAGACATATAGAAAGAGAGACAGAGAGACTGTATACGAGAGAGCATGAGAGACTGAATGAGACAAAGAGAGACTGCATACAAGAGCGCGAGAGACTGAATGAGAGAGACTGAGAAAGACTGCATACAAAAGAGCGCGAGAGACTGAATGAGAGAGAGAGAGAGAGAGAGAGAGAGAGAGAGAGGGAGAGACTAAGAGACTGAAAGAGAGACAGAGACTGAATGAGAGACAGAGAGAGAGACTAAGAGACTGAATGAGAGACAGAGACTTATTGAGAGACAGAGAGAGAGGGAGAAAGAGAGACTAAGAGACTGAATGAGAGAGACAGAGACTGAATGAGAGACAGAGAGAGAGGGAGAAAGAGAGACTAAGAGACTGAATGAGAGACAGAGAGAGAGAGAGACTAAGAGACTGAATGAGAGAGACAGAGACTGCATACGAGAAAGCGAGAGAGACTGAATGTGAGAGAGAAATGGAAAGAGAGACTAAGAGACTGAATGAGAGAGACAGAGACTGAATGAGAGACAGAGAGAGAGGGAGAAAGAGAGACTAAGAGACTGAATGAGAGAGAGAGGGAGAGAGAGAGACTAAGAGACTGAATGAGAGACAGAGAGAGAGGGAGAGAGAGAGACTAAGAGACTGAATGAGAGAGACAGAGACTGAATGAGAGAGACAGAGACTGCATACGAGAAAGCGAGAGAGACTGAATGTGAGAGAGAAATGGAAAGAGAGACTAAGAGACTGAATGAGAAAGGGAGAGACTGACGGACTGAATGAGTGAGAAAGAGAGGGAGAGAGAAGTGAAGTATGAGTCACTGTCTCTCGCCCACACTCAGATCATCTGCAGTGGGAGATAATGGGAGATTAAGTGATTGTTTAATGCTGATGTTCAGGAGCTGAGGCTCATTTCAATAACCATCATCTCCTAAACCATCTGAAAAGCCTCGTCTGCCTCCAGGGCTCCTCCCATTCACAGACTGAGGCTCCATATCAGAGTCCAGACAGACCGGCCGAAATGGAGGGGCTATTTGGGTAATGGCCACGCCACGCTACGTTTTATACAATGAGATGTGAAGCGTATTAAATGGTCATGCCAGACGCCTGAGGAGATCTGATTAGGCTTTCCGTCCACTGTGTGTGTCCTGGGCGATCGCTGGAGCGAGCCTCTACTGACTCACGACTTAGCTGTAGACTTTCGGTCTGAAGAGACACAGAAAGAAAGAACCACAGAAAGACAGAGAGACAGGGAGAGACAGACATGAAGAGAAACAGAAAGAAAGAGCTATAGGAAGACGTGAAGAGAGACGGGAAGAGAAGGACAGGAAGAGAGAAACATCTAGAGAGAGAGACTGGGAAATAGAGACAGGGAGAGAGACATGAAGAGAAAGACAGAGAGAAAGACAGGGAGAGAGAGACATGAAGAGAGACAGGAAAAGAGAGACATATGATAAAAAAGACATGAAGAGAGAGACGGGGACAGAGACATGAAGAGAGAACCACAGAAAGACATGAAGAGAGAGACGGGGACTGAGAGAGACATGGAGAGAGAGAGACAGGGAGAGAGAGAGACAGGGAGAGAGAACCACAGAAAGACATGAAGAGAGAGACGGGGAGAGAGAGACATGGAGAGAGAGACAGGGAGAGAAAGACAGGGAGAGAGAGAGACATGAAGAGAGAACCACAGAAAGACATGAAGAGAGAGACAGGGAGAGAGAGACATGAAGAGAGAACCACAGAAAGACATGAAGAGAGAGACGGGGAGAGAGAGAGACATGGAGAGAGAGAGACAGGAAGAGAAAGACAGGGAGAGAGAGACATGAAGAGAGAACCACAGAAAGACATGAAAGATACGAGGGGAAGAAAGTTCGCAGTTGGTAATTTAAAAAATATTATTGTAAATTTTGTAAATTGATTTTTTAAATTGTAAATTGTAAATTTTTTGTTGCTTCAGTTGTGTCCCTGACACCAAGTTTTGTCCATGGGTTCCATGTTGTCCCCACCTGATCTGGGTTGTACCCTGCATATGAGGTCTAGATGGGACCCATGCGAGGGTGGGCTGTGGACCTGGGCCCCACACCCTGAGGCCATGCCCCCCTGGAACCCTTGCTGGCTGGGGCTGCTTCTACACACAGTGGTTCAAACACCAGGAGATGACGGATCTTTAGAAAACGCAGACGTTCCGATGCAGCACCTTCCTCACTTCAAAGGGCTTGTTTGATCCTTTGTATCCTCACGCATCATTTTCCCTCGCACGGGAACTTCGTCTCTGTCAGCGATGGGTGATTAACGATCCGCCCGCCCCCGCGAGACGGGTTCGCTCCGTGATCTATATGCGGGACGCAGCCCGGGCGAGGCGATGCTGATGTGATTTTCATATTGATGGATGGTCAGCTCTCCGTGCTCGGCCTGTTTTTCCTAGAGAGCCAGAGGTTAAATCAGCCCAAACCCTGTGTTTGATTCCGGTACTGCTGACCACATCCCCCCGACCCCTAACCGGCCCACTACTGGCTCAGGCGGAGTGGAGCTTCTCCTCCGCCAGTCCTGCAGATGCAGCGTGGTGTTCTAGGTCATGCCTGCAATATTTATGAATATGCTAATGCTTGTTTAGACACTGTGAATTGAAGCCTGGTTCTGGCCCCTCCCCCGGGTTTGACTGTTGCATATTCATGAGGTTTGTTATTAGAGGTAGTCGCTGGAATACAAACAGTGTGAATCAGGTTGTGTGTGTGTTTGTGTGTGTGTTCATTTTTCAAAACATAGTCTCTGATGAGTTCACTGATTAGTGTGTGTGTGTGTGTGTTTATGTGTTTATTGAACTTTGTTTGGAGGCGCACATGAATGGCTGAGAATCTAGGGCCGTATTTGTGGAGAGTCTCTTGGGGCACTAATGTGTCCTTGGGGACAGCGTAACTTCAAACACACACAAACACATAGCTAACACAAAAATAGCTTGCTGAATAACTGTACATATGTACATAATGTGTCCAAATGTTTGCGGACACCCATTCAATTGAATGCATTCAGGTGTTCCACCTGTGTTTAGTTTGTTAGCCCAGGTGGTTCAAGTCCCGCCTTATCATTATCGTTTCTACCGGTGTTTGGTCTGTGTCCTCTCCTTTCCCAGGTGGTTCTAGTCCCACTTTATCATTATCGTTTCCACCAGTGTTTAGTTTGTTAGCCTTACTTTTGCCAGGTGGTTCTAGTCCTACCTTATCATTATCGTTTCCACCTGTGTTTAGTTTCTGACCTATCCGTTCCCAGGTGGTTCTAGTCCCACCTTATCATTAGTGTTTCCACCAGAAGTAGCCAGAAGTAGCCTTACTTTTGCCAGGTGGTTCTAGTCCCGTCTTATCATTATCGTTTCTACCTGTGTTTAGTTTATGACCTATCCGTTCCCAGGTAGTTCTAGTCCCACCTTATCATTAGTGTTTCCACCAGAAGTAGCCTTACTTTTGCCAGGTGGTTCTAGTCCCGTCTCATCATTATCGTTTCTACCTGTGTTTAGTTTATGACCTATCCGTTCCCAGGTAGTTCTAGTCCCACCTTATCATTAGTGTTTCCACCAGAAGTAGCCTTACTTTTGCCAGGTGGTTCTAGTCCCGTCTCATCATTATCGTTTATACCTGTGTTTAGTTTGTTAGCCTTACTTTTGCCAGGTGGTTCTAGTCCCGCCTTATCAATATTGTTTCTACCTGCGTTTAGTTTCTGACCTATCCGTTCCCAGGTGGTTCTAGTCCCACCTTATCATTAGTGTTTCCACCAGAAGTAGCCAGAAGTAGCCTTACTTTTGCCAGGTGGTTCTAGTCCCGTCTTATCATTATCGTTTCTACCTGTGTTTAGTTTATGACCTATCCGTTCCCAGGTAGTTCTAGTCCCACCTTATCATTAGTGTTTCCACCAGAAGTAGCCTTACTTTTGCCAGGTGGTTCTAGTCCCGTCTCATCATTATCGTTTCTACCTGTGTTTAGTTTATGACCTATCCGTTCCCAGGTAGTTCTAGTCCCACCTTATCATTAGTGTTTCCACCAGAAGTAGCCTTACTTTTGCCAGGTGGTTCTAGTCCCGTCTCATCATTATCGTTTATACCTGTGTTTAGTTTGTTAGCCTTACTTTTGCCAGGTGGTTCTAGTCCCGCCTTATCAATATTGTTTCTACCTGCGTTTAGTTTATGACCTATCCATTCCCAGGTGGTTCTAGTCCCACCATATCATTATCATTTATACCTGTGTTTAGTTTGTTAGCCTTACTTTTGCCAACTGGTTCTAGCCCCACCTTGTCATTACAGTTTCTACCTCCACAAAGATCACCTCCAACATTCAAACTTTCCTCCTCTTCTGACTTCTCACCCTAATCTTCTCAGCGGATGCATTTTTGTAGGATGCCATCCATCCTCATCTTGGAGATTGTGTGCATATGTGTGTGTGGGGGGGGTACATTTACAAGGTTGGCTTCTGGGAGATGGTGTGTGTGTGTGTGTGTGTGTGTGTGTGTGTGTGTGTGTGTAATGCACTTCTATCCCATCCCATCCAGTGAAAGGATGGGGGGAAACGAGTCACTGGGGGAGGAGGAGTAAGGAGGGTTGGAGAAAGAGAGAGAGTCTGAGAGAGAAAGAGAGAGCAATGAATGCAACGACACAAGCCTGGTCGTAATGCGGGACAGGAAGAAAAATGACCCCTCGGTATATCACGCAGCCCAATCAGCGCTACTGAAAGAATTGTGAGAATGTGTGTGTGTGAGTGTGTGTGTGTGTGTGTGTGTGTGTTTTAAAAGTTCAACCAAAGTGCAGTTGCATATAGATATGTCCATGCTCAGACTGTCTGACACTATATATGTCTTACACAGTAGTGCTGAGTTTTTGTCAGGGGACTACTTTGTGTGAATGTATCCCTCCACCATGCATGGATTTGAAAGGCCTTTAAGGCTAAAATCTTATCTTGGAACTACTGAAAACCAGGCGTCAGGCAGTTTATTCAAGACCATTTCCTGTAATAACATTCTGGATTATGTAGCTTTTAGGGGCGTTAAACTTTTCAGACATCTGGTTCCATTCACCACCACTGTGAACTGGTCTGATCTGTATGTTTCTCTACAGCAGAGGATTTTAAACTGCACAGACTCTGAAATCACTCAAACATTGCTTTAAGCTAAGCCAGATATCTATGGTGGCATGCAAAGGTTTGGACACCCTGGTGAGAATTTTGATTAGTTTGAAAAATAGCAACATTGGTGTTTTTAGTGTAATTTTAGCGTGAAAAAAAGGAAATGAGCGTCTAATAAAGAGATTAGAGCTCACAGGTAACTTTTTTTTTTTTAAGGTATCAGACCTTAATTAGCTTGTTAGGGCTCTAGCTTGATCAAAACCAGGTGGTGGAGGAGCACTGTTCTACTGTGCAGTGATACAGGGCCTGTTTTGTTGTTTTTTGGAATTTTTGTAGCACCATTTTTGACAGGGTTCATCTACAAAAGTAGAACTTGCTAAAATGTTATGCAAAAATAAAATGACTTTACATGATAATTAGCAGTTTAACTAGGTTCATTTGTCTTAAATACTTTGCTAGTTCGGACCATGCCTTCAGCTTATGATGTACCGTACAAGGGAGAGAAGAACTCTTCTGATATGTGGAGCCAGGAATGCTGGATGACAGGGTTACAAGGGAGAAGACAGGGTGAAAACGTTGTTGTAGACATGTGAACAAGGTAGAGATGGAATAGATAGGGTGTTAGATGGGAAGGAAGGGCTTCAGGCATGTCCCTCCTCCCAAAGTTTTGTTATTTCATAACACAGATGTTGTCGTAGCCAATGGAATTTTAGAATTGGTCTGAATTTTTGCTTGATCAGATTACGTATCATTACCTGATTGACTGTCGGATGGATCTCTGGCAAGAGAAATTTTGGTTACTCTTCTCATAGTCTGAGCAATCTCACAAGTGATTTCTCAATGGCAAGATCTGTTTTCCCAAAATTCACAGGCAAAATCCATCTGTGAGTCACAGAATACACTGAGTGAGTCGAAAAGTGTTTTGGACACCCCCACACATGCATGCAGTCAGGTTGCAGCTTACCTCCAATTCTCTCTGCAAATCTTCCCATCTTCCCAGATGTCCGCATCTTCCCAGCCACCCGAGGGTCCATGTACATCTCCTCCCTATTTTTTGCGGAATTTCAACACATAGCATATAGCAAAGCTACATTTTGGATATAAAAGGCACCATATTCTGCT
This sequence comes from Salminus brasiliensis, assembly GCF_030463535.1. Lineage (NCBI taxonomy): Eukaryota > Metazoa > Chordata > Actinopteri > Characiformes > Bryconidae > Salminus > Salminus brasiliensis. The sequence goes on from NC_132901.1 coordinate 2,807,815, forward strand.
GAATTAAGTGCTTGTATGTAGACGGATCTACTAAACCTGGCAGGAACGCCCAGGACCAGAATGGCGAAGGTTTTAAATGTACAGTGCCAGTCTAGACAGCTTGCAGACCTAGACAGCTTGGTGTTTTTTTGCTCTACCACACTTCATTGAACTCATGAAAAGCTTGATAATTAACTGATGAGTTGAACCAGGTGTGTTCTAAGCCACAGGGGTTCCAGGCCTGGAGCCGGTGACCCTTTCAAGACAACTGCCAGAAGAATGGTCCCAAGTGTCAGTGACGGCTACCTGAGTCTTTAAGGATTGATTTTACAACACCTTCAACTTGTCTGCACGGCTTCTAATGACCGGAGCACGTCCGTGTCTTTGTGAATGCTCATCTGAACACGCTTGCGATCGATCGAACACCAGGCTGCTCAAATGTTCACAACATCAAACTGTACCTGAATACCGATCTTTTATGCCTTGATGAGAAAGGGAACGATTTTTCCAATGTGGATGACCAGTGCACTGGAAACGCAAACACAAACAAACAGACGAAGCTTCTTACCTCCCCTGGTTCCCTAAAAAAAACTTGTTTGTTTGTGATGGTGTAGAACCTTTTAAGGGTCACATTAGGTCACGGTTCTACACCAGTTTATGGGTTCTTCCTGGAACCTTTCAGAGCTAGAGGAAACCAAGAACTAATTCTGTCTGGCACCTGAGATCTGCATTTCTCATTTCAGAAACAGCAGCCAAAGCAGTAAACCGACCCCTTTATCAGAAACCTTGCTAGTGGCTACTAGCAACAACCAATGAGAGAGGAGTACATACAATATATGCGTCCAAATGTTTGTGGACACGCCTTCTAATGAATGCATTCAGCTGATTTGGGCCGCACCCATTGCTGGCACAGATGTGCAAATGCACACACAATGCAGATTGACATGAACCTATTAGCACCATGCTGCCTAATGCCAGGCTAGGTGTGGCCTATAAAGCCCCTCAGCATTGAGCTGTGGAGTGGTGGAAGAACTGGACAGTTCTCTGGACAGTAGAAACGTCCCTGGACGGTAGAGACAGTTGCTACAACAAAAAGCCTCGACTTCAGAAGAAACAAGGAACGAGCAGATGTCCCAATACTTTTGTGCATATAGTGTAGGAGCATTTACCAAGACCTTAATTCGCTTGTTAGGGCTATGGCTTGTTCATAGGCCCTGTTAGGAAAGGCCAGGAGGGCACTCTGAGCTCTGAACATCAGCATAACTGATGCCCGCAAAGCAAAGCAAGGTGTTTTCAGGTAGCTGATTCCTTAGGACAGTAAACAGGAATGGTGGAGGTCTAGTTGAGGTCTGGAAGACCTAGAGAACGTTCAGGGAGGACTGCTTGTAAGACTCCTAGAAAGTCAAATCAGAACGCCTGTTTGCAGAAGCTGCAGAAGACCTTCAGGAATACTGGTGGTGGTGCACTGTGGTGCACTGTTCTACTGTGCAGCGACTCCTGCACCGATATGACTTTCATGGAAGAGCCATCTTTCTTGTCTTCTTTCTTTCGTCCTCAGCACAAAAATGGAACATCTTTTTAGCTTCACTGACCAAAGAAACTCTGAAGCTGCATAAAATAGAATAGGGCGCTCAGGGCACCTCCAGGGTCTGGACTTCAGAGCACCTCATCCAATGCACTTAAAAACGAGTCACTCCAGGGGGTGGGGTGGGGGGGGGGGGGGTCCCTATGGTCAGCTGAGGTCACGTCAGTCGCTTTTGGGGAAAAAAGGTCAGCTGATTGTAAATGCTGAATGCATCTCCTGCAGCTGTGGGACTGTGCAAGCTTCTAATCTCCACCCATCTCCTACTACCCCTGAGAAACAGCTATTCATTTTTCATGCCTTGCATCAAGTTTTAATGGCTAATTGGACTTTAAGATCAGCAGCTGATCAGTAATTCTGGCTACACCATCACGCCTAGATTAGATTAGTCTGTTTTTCTGGCTGTAATTGCTCCAGAGTTCGTGAATGATGGCACGTCCTTTCACATCCCCGGCAACAAATCCCAGCAGAGGTATCGTGAGTTACAGTTTGAGCCTTGGTACACTTTTCTTCAGCATCTGCTGGCGTGAATCTTGTGGAGCAGGGAGTCGTAAAGGTAACAGCAGAGCCCAGATTAGCACATAATTCGGTTTTGAGAGGACTGTAAATCTGAGGCCAGAGGCCAAACGACGAGGGGTCTTGCATTTTTTGGGAATCTAAACAGCAGAGGTTGTAGCTGTTTAGCCTTGTTGGTTGCATAAGCTTCGCTAACGCTAATACCCATTTTAGCCCTATTTTACCCTTCCCCCATAGAGCCATAAGCTCTTGCGTCATTAACCAACAGCAAAGGTGACATTTACACAATCCAGCCATGAAATCTGACCTTGACATTAACAGATCTACTACTGACCGCACACCAAAATGACCTTAAGTAATACGGTTCTGCTTTATCCGCTGTAGCTTCCACTGCAACAAATAACCCTCGGCAATCCCCAACCCTGGACGTTAACCTGAAATCGTGAAGATGTGGTTAACAGTGAGGTAAAGCTAATACGGCTAGGTAACCGGACTGAAAACTATGCTAACTTATGCTAACTAGCATTACCATTTTTTAGAAAGTGGAGTAGAATGCATCCCTAGAAACAACAAGAAAGTTTGGACGAAAATATTTCGTACATGTATTATAATTCACATGGAGCTCCCATCCACTGCACACAGCAATCCCGAAGCCATGCTGCTTTGCCATCAGCATCTGGAGTCGGATAGTGTCGGGAGCATTGCCAGTGCTGGTGTGGCGAAAAAAGGATGGCTTCTACAGCCCCATAAAGATCCTAAACACACCTCAAGCCCCAACCAGGACCTGGTATACTCTTAGCTAGCCATGCGCCGTCTCCAACTTTCCAACCTTTTGGAAATGGACATTCTGACCTGGGGGATCCCAAACATTTGCTTGCCGCTGTATGTCATCCTAATCAGCTCCCACACTCCGCTAGCCCACTTTAACATCGTCTTGATTAAGCTGAGGCCTCTTTATTTACCGGAGTGCCTTGGCCGACTTAGCCCGGCTGGTGCAAAAGGCTGTCACTGAGCTCCAAACTGAAACAGAGCTCAAAGGAGAAGGCACAGTCCGGCAGCTTTCTGCCTAGATTGATCACAGCTGGTCACTTGGCAGGAAGGAGGACGTTTGTAAAAAAAAAAAAAAAAAAAAAAAAAAAAAAAAAAAAAAAAAGTTTGTGGACACCCCTTCTAATGAATGCATGTGGCTATCTGAAGTTGCACCCATGGGCAAATGCACGCACACATAGAGCTTGTCTAGTCCCTGTAGAGAGGAACTACTGCCAATAGAATAGGACTATCTGGAGCAGATAAACCTATTAAACCTACGGGAACCAAGCCTAATGCCAGGTGTGGGCTAGATAAAGTATAAAGCCCCCCAGCCAAAAAGCATTGGCCCTGGTGGGTACATTTGGGTTGAGTTGGGGAGGTAGGGATGCACATCCTGAATGCAATCAAATCCTCACAGCAATGCTCTAGCAAAACCTAGCAGAACGCCTTCTTCCCTGGACAGTAGGTCAGGGTACAACTATTTGTAGAGCAATGAATGAGCAGGCGTCCCAATACTTTTGTCAATTTAGTGTATTTGCCACTGCTGCTCTGGTTTATCTGCTGTGATGCGGATTTTGGTGACACACATTTGCCAACATGGCAGAAAGTAGGAAAGAAGCGAATGAACACACACCTGGACACACACACACACACACACACACAGAAACACACACTGAAACACACACTGAAACACACACTGAAACACTGTCCCAGTAAATCAGTGGACGATCTCTCTGATCCTCAAACATGTTTTATTATTTATACTCCAATTTGCATATGGATTCTTCCTTTAGATCCATGCATACAAAAGGCTGAGAGAGAGGACGGGTGGAGACGGGACGAGGGGGCGGGGGGGAGACGGGGATGCGAGAGCAAAGGAACAGCTGTTAAAAACAAGTGAAGAGGGAACCAGAGACGGAGAAGGAAGGACAAAAATGGGAGAGAGATAAAGGAAGAGAGAGAGAGAGAGAGAGAGAGAGAGAGAGAGAGAGAGAGAGAGAGAGGTTTGAGGGTCAGCAGCTCTCCAGATGTATTGCTTTCTTGATGAGGAGAAAGTTAACAGTTATCAGATTGAGTTAGTTTTTGAAAACAGTAAAATTCCATAGCAAACTCTTTAGGTCAACTTTTTGTTTTGTTTTATTATTTTTTTTTCATTTTTTGTTTGTTTGTTTGTTTTTACAGTCAGCGATTGGGTAACGTCTGTGACCAGGCATTGTAAAAATTTGCTGGCATTCATTCATGGCGTTATATTGATAAAAGTCCTCTTTGTCCATCGTAGAACCGTGAAATAAGAGGGAAAACAAAGCTGATTTTAATATATATATATATATATATATATATATATATATATATATATATATATATATATATATGTATAGAGTCATAAACTTCGTACGTTATGGTCTGTTTATATATATATATAGATGTTTGTATATATATATATATAATTCATAGAAAATAAATACGGATAGAATGTCCTGTTCTTTTTTTCTTTTTTCGTCTCACTGTAAACATAGAAAAAAAACATACGTATTAAAGTACTTTAGAACAAACAACAAAACAACGACAAAAAACCAACACGTTAAAAGTGCGTCATAATAAAGAAACGATACATTGTTCCCCTGTGCGCGTTTGATTGTATAGAGGCAAGAAGAATCCACAGCTTCAGGACAGGAAGTTGCTCTGTGTTTTGTGTGTCCGTTGTATTTGGTAAGGTGTCCGGAGGTCCGTCCATCAGGTTCACCTCGGTAGCGAGACAGTGTTCGATCTTTGTTCTTTAACACAGCTTTGTTCAGTCACAGCACCTTCCGTAGAAATTCAAGTTTGCCCGCGATTCTTAAGGCTGGCTTTCCGTTATGAAACGTTTACGCAACTTGCTATAATTTTGTCATTCCGATAAGTTGAAGCCTCCCGCAATTTGTTCGGAAAAACAAGTGTCACGAAACAGCCAATCAAAATGCAGATAGTGACATCACATGATATGGTTAACAAACAATATTGTTAAAACTGATTTAGTTCAGAGTGAGGTTCTCCTGGTCCACTTTAAGCTAGATTGGCAAGCAGTTTTGAGTGTGAAACAACATGGTCAGCTACGCAAAACGTAGCGAATAATGTCTCTAATTGGTTTAACTAGCTAGCTAGCTAATGTTTATGAGCTGAAGTTATGATAGCACATTACTAAAGGCCAGCAGTCATTAGACTACGAAAGACCTACATAAACCTTTCTGTTCATCTGTTCAAACAAGCTAGTTAGCTAGCTAGCTAGTAGGATTTATGTGTTACTAATATTTGTGAGCTAAAGTTTCAATAATAGATGTTAAGTAGAACTTTATTAAAGTGCAGCAAAGGCTACGTAAGACCTACATAAAACTTTCCGATCTACAGAAACCAATTAAACGTTTTGGTTTTAAGAAATTTATTATAACGAGATTTACGCATCGCAAGATATCATTAAAAATGAAGTACAGAATGAGATCCTCCTGGTCCACTTTAAGCTAGGTTGGTAAGCAGTTTTGTGTTTTGTGAGAAACAGAATGGGTAGCTATGCTAAATGTAACAAATTACTTCATATTGGTTGTCTTTCATATCCTTCAATTCGTAATGAAGTTACGATAATAGATGCTAAGAACATTCCATAGCACTTTACTAAAGGGCAGCAACCGCAAGGCTGCGCAAGACCTACACAAGCCTTAGATAAACCTTGCTGATCAACTGTTCAAACTAAGTTTTGCTAACAGATGTTACGAATATTTTGTAGCACTTTTCCGTAGGGCAGTGTTCATAAGGCTACAAAACACCTACATAAGCCTTTCGGAACAATGGACACACGCCTAAAAGCTTGTTCCGACTAGCATCGGTAGTTGCAGCACTTGTTGAGGTCACAAGCCGTCAACGAGATTTATGCATCGTGGACAAGATATCGGAAAAACTCACGTAGTTCAGAATGAGGTCCTCCTGGTCCACTTTGAGCTAGGTAGGTAAGCAGTTTCGTGTTTTGTGAAAAAGAAATGGTTAGCTACGCAAAACGTAGTGAATAACATCTATTAGTTTAACTAGCTAGCTTGTTTGCCAGCTAATGTTAGCGAGCTGTAGTTCCGGTAACGGTAAGAATATTTAGTAGCACTTTTCTGTAGGGCAGTGTTGATAAGGCTACAAAACACCTACGTAAAGCCTTTCAGAACAACTGACACAACTAAAAGCTTGTTCCGACTAACATCAGTAGTCGTAGCACTTGCTGAGGTGACATTACGTCAAAATTGACGAAAGCAGCTTTTAGGACAACTTATGCTCATCTAGATAAGCCTGCCCACTGGTCTTAATGTGGCAGCCACTAGTTGCGTGAAAGGTTCACCCCGTAAAGCCAGCCTAGCGTGTCTCACACCGAGTCCACCTTGACCTGGTTGTTGTTGGTCATTAGCGGGGACGGCTTGCTTTTGAGCCTCTCCTGCGCCTCGTTGGAGCTCTCGGGGAAGAAGATGCGGGCAGTGCACACGGACACCACGATGCGCTTGTACTCGCGGCGGAAGTTCTGGTTCAGCACGCCGTAGACAATGGCGTTGAGGCAGCTGTTGAAGTACGCCATGAAGTAGCTGGCCACGAACAGCCACTCAGGGATGAGCGGCGCCAAGCGTTCAGGCGCCATGGCGACGGCGAGGCCGATAAAGTTGAGCGGCGCCCAGCACACGGCGAACAGCACGAACACCACAAACATGGTGACGAAGTTTCGCACGTCGTGCGGCGTCAGCTTGGGCCGGTTGTCCGGCTTCACCCGCCGCCTCACCTGTATGACTAGCACCCAGATGCGCAGGTAGCAGTAGGTGACCACCATGATGGGCAGGATGAAGTGGAAGAAGACCACGGCGATGGTGTAGGCTGAGCTGGCCGACTGCTCGAAGGTACACGAGTAGACGCGGGCGTCATACTGCAGCGAGCCCACGAACAGGTTGGGTATGATGGCCAGCACGGTCAGCGCCCAGATCAGCACGACGTAGCATGCAGAGTTCTTGTCGCTGAACAGTTTGTCGTACTTGAGGCTGTGGCAGATGTAGCAGTAGCGGTTGACTGCAATGCCCGTGATATTGAAGATGGAGCCCACCACGCTGACGCCCATCAGGAAGCCGCTAATCTGGCAGTGGGTCGAGCCCAGGTTCCACCCCCGGTGGAAGATGGCTGTCAGCACCAGAGGGTACGGGTAGAGTGCCACCACTAGGTCGGCTACGGCCAGGCTCACTACGAAGATGTTCCCTAAAAAAGAGGGGAGAATAAAGATCCATTAGTTTTGTAAAGTTTTGTGGCTCTGATACACAAAATGCCATGACATGGGATTCAACCTCGCAACCTCATGGTCATAGTAGTAGCACAATAGCCTGCTGAGTGTTTTGCCCATCCACACAAAAACACTGAAAACAGGGCTCCAAGAGGTCCAGCAGACCAAGGCACTACCACTGTGATCCAAGGATCGCTGGTTCAAATCCCGGGTCATGCTGCCCGCCATCAGCAGCCAGAGCCGGAGAGAGCACAATCGCCAGCACCTTCCTCCCAATGCCCAGTGACGTTGTAAAAGAGCTGGTGGCTGATTGGAGGAGGCATGTGTCAGTCCTCACAGTCCCAGTTGACGCTGATAAGTGGATCGAGCAATTTTTGGATACCGGGGGTCCACCGTAAAGGAATATGATTTCATAATGGAGCTCAGGGGGGCAGTGTTTAGGTCAGGAGCTACTTACAGGAGAGGCAGGACCTGGTACTCATGTTGATCCGACAGCTAGTCAGCTCTGCAAGCATATTTACTGAGGCCATGAGGCCACTGAGGCCCGTGCACCTCTAACTTAGCAGTAGAAGCAGGTTTGCTTTGTTTAGGTAGCTCCAGACGCTAATATAGCTTCATCTGTATGCGACCCATGTTCCACACCTTCCACACGTTCCGACAATGAGCGAGATAAGATGCCTGTGAAGGCCCTGTTTGTGTGTGTGTGCCTTTGACCCGGTAAACAAGCGCCTGTTTGCGTCTTTATCTTCATGTGCATTCATGTATGCAAGCTGTGCTGGAGTGTGTAAAAGTGAGCAGGCACGTGTGGGAACTCAGGCATGGCCTGTAGCTGCCGGGCACATTAGAGAAAGAATGGAGCGCTTCTAATGAATGCACAGTACTAATTGCCATAGGGGCCTGCAACACTTGTGTGTATGTTGGTGTGTGTGTGTTTGTGTGTGTGTATGAAATCATACTTCAATCAGTGGAGAAATGCTGGCTTTGTGCCTCTTATTCTATCCAACTCCCTCAAACACACACATGCTCCTCGCTGCACTGTTCGCATGACTTTAGAAGGTTCTCTTTACCCACATACACACCCATTCCTCATTATTCACTTAATTCATTTGCATTATACAAAGGGTCGCGGCTTAATCAGGGCACTCGTTATTGCTCGGGATTAGGAACACAAGCGAAGTCCAAAGCCAATCTGTGGAGAGCACTTGAAAAGACCCGGCTACGCTGCCTGTTTGAGCGCCATGACCGCAAATACGCTGCATGTTAAGTATACTTAACCCCTGTGCAGTCCATGACTATCATGTGCCTGACGACAAAGAAGGCGGTGATTAGGACCAATCACAGTTAGGGGGAGGTCTCAAATAACCAACGCAGTGATTATGACCAATCCCAGTCGAGGGAAGGTCTCAGAACAAGTGACACAGTGGTTAGGATCAATCACAGCCGAGGGGAGGTCTCAAATAACCAACGCAGTGATTAGGGCCAATCCTTCTCAGGGGAAGATCTCAGAACAGGCAATGCAGGTACTAGGACCTATCTAAGTCAAGGAGATGTCTCAAATAACCAATGGAGTGATTAGGACCAATCCCAGTGAGGGGGAGGTCTCAGAACAAACAGTGCAGCGCATGGGACCATCAGAGGAGGTCTCAAATGACCAACATAGTTATTAGCTTTGCAGGGGGGGGCGTCTTAAAAAAACAATGTGGTGTTTAGGACTAATCACAGTTAGGGGGAGGTCTCAAATAACCAACGCAGTGATTATGACCAATCCCAGTCAAGAGGAAGTCTCAAATAACCAACGCAGTGATTAGGACCAATCTCAGTAAGGGGGAGGTCTCAGAACAAACAGTGCAGCGCATGGAATCATCAGAGGAGGTCTCAAATGACCTAGTTATTAGCTTTGCAGGGGGGGCGTCTTAAAAAAACAATGTGGTGTTTAGGACTAATCACAGTTAGGGGGAGGTCTCAAATAACCAACGCAGTGATTATGACCAATCCCAGTCAAGGGGAGGTCTCAAATAACCAACGCAGTGATTATGACCAATCCCAGTCAAGGGGAGGTCTCAAATAACCAACGCAGTGATTAGGACCAATCTCAGTAAGGGGGAGGTCTCAGAACAAACAGTGCAGCGCATGGAATCATCAGAGGAGGTCTCAAATGACCTAGTTATTAGCTTTGCAGGGGGGGCGTCTTAAAAAAACAATGTGGTGTTTAGGACTAATCACAGTTAGGGGGAGGTCTCAAATAACCAACGCAGTGATTATGACCAATCCCAGTCAAGGGGAGGTCTCAAATAACCAACGCAGTGATTATGACCAATCCCAGTCAAGGGGAGGTCTCAAATAACCAACGCAGTGATTATGACCAATCCCAGTCAAGGGGAGGTCTTAAATAACCAACGCAGGGATTAGGATCAATCCCAGTCAAGGGGAAGTCTCAAATAACCAACGCAGTGATTATGACCAATCCCAGTCAAGGGGAAGTCTCAAATAACCAATGCAGTGATTATGACCAATCCCAGTCAGGGGGAGGTCTCAGAACAAACAACACAGTAGTTAGGACCAATCGCAGTTCAGCTGTTAGCTTTGTGCTAACATACTACTAGAATCCTATATCGGGGCTAACAGAAGCTAAGCTGATTGTACAGCTGGGTTGTATTTTAGGGGTTCTGACTTCAGCAGGCTGGACTGAGGGCTGAGGTCTAACGGTCACGGGTCGCCGCTGGGTTCGAGTGTCAGGTCAGGACACCGGAACTGCTTCAGATACAGAGCTATTCTCTCCACGAACGCTCTGAGAGACGGACAACGGAAACATTACCACACGAACATCCTCACGCAAATCCCAGTCCTGTGATCCAGCGGCTCCGAACATTCCCTCAACGCTTCCGTAACCCATCAGAAACGTTAGCAGAATGCGGGGGGGCAAGCTAAGGCTAATTCTCCAGCAGCGACAGCCTGTCTCTTCAATTAGCTTGCAACAAAGCTGTCAGTCAAGCACAGCCTCGAGCGCACTGGTGGCACGTACACACACCCCCACCCTGACATAGACAGTCGTCTCTTATTCCTCCCACCCGCAAATTCCTAGCTTTCTTTCAAAGGACTAACCTTGGCTGCTATTAATTACCAGCCGCTTGCTGCGGTCTTTCAGCGTTATGTCACTGGAGGAGGATTAGCGGCACCTGCTACTGTGGCACTCGAGACAGAGGGATGGTTTTATTGGGCTTTCGTGCTGACCGTTCCAGCATATCGCTCCAACTGCCCCTGGAATATGTCCAAAGACATAAATCCTGGAAAGAAAACTGAAAGATCTTCCACCCACGCCGGGCAACGCTGCATTGAAAATGCGCAAAACTAGCCGGAATAGCCTCGAGTGCTCCGTTTGTGAAGTGCTGCCACAGGGGAGGTCATTTATTTCTCAAAGAACAATGGTTGTATTATCCAGATTCAGAGCACCTGCAATAAATTCCAGCAGATGTCTGGTGCCTGCGTTTCGTTTCTTCGGTTTTGGATGGAAGTCGGTAGCCAGGACCAGCGTTGTGGAGTCCACGACAAGCGACTAGTCAAGGGCCAAGACCACTTCAAGGCAGAGAGGTCAAAATGAGAGCGAGACCAAGTTCAGACTATAAATGTCAAGATCAGGTCCAAATGAGAACCGGATCCAAATGTGAAACCAAGTTCAGACTACCTCTAAAAGCATGCAAGACTAAGTCAAGACCAAGTCCAATTGAGAGTGAGACCAGGTCTAAATAAGAAAGACCCATTGAAGACCTTCAAATAAAAGCTGGAGAGAGTTTGGACCAAGGCCCAAAGAGAGCTAGTCCGAGCCAAGACCAAGTCTAAATGAGATTGACCCCTTTAGGAGGACTTCAAATGAAAGCAGGACCGAGTCTAGACCAAGTCCAAATGAGTAAGACACATTTAAGATGTTTTAAATGAAAGTAAGACAGAATTAATACCAAGTCCAAGTGAGATTCTCATTTAAGACTGAGGCCCAATTAAACAAGGCTAAGTTAAGTTCAAATGCTTGCACGACCAAGTCAAGACCAAGTCCAAGTGACAGTGATACCAAGCCAAGACCATGGCCCAAAGAGCGAGAAAGAGTCAAGACCAAGACTAAACGAGTCAAGACTAAGTCCAATTGAGAGTAAGACCAGGTCTAAATAAGTAAGACCCATCAAAAATGTTCAAATAAAAGCAGGACCGAGTCTAGACCAAGTCCAAATGAGAGCGAGACCAAGTCAAGAACAAGGCCCAATAAAAGTGAGACAGAGTCAAGATCAAGTCCAATTGTGAGCAACACTGCTCCAAGTCCAAGGTCCAATGAAAGGGAGAAAGAGTCAGGACCAAGTCTAAATGTGGATGAGACCAAGTCAAGGCCAACTCCAAAGGACAAAAAGACACAATCAAGACTCCCTTTTGAGATCAAGCCTAAAATAGTCTTCCTCAAAAAGTTCTTCCAGTCCAGATTTCATGGTCTTTTATAAATGGATGATGGAATCCGTTTATTAAAATGTGTGCTTGCTTTTATTTGACCTCAGTCGGGGTCAGTGTCCTCTTTTGAGACCAGGACAAATGTGAGTACAAATACCAGAGTCCCAGAACAAATACTGTTGGGTCCAGAACAAGTTAGTCCTGGTCTTCAACCTGGACTTGGGGATGTGGGTAGGGACATTAGCCTTCAGTGGAAATGTGAAGAATCAGATGTCTTGGTCTCTCGGCTTATTGACTACAATGTCCATGTTCTAGTATCTAGAACGCCTTGCGCGTTAACTCTGATTACAGAGGTGGGCCTACGTAGAGTCTGGGGTCTTACCCGAGGACTTTTATTAGTGTACCCAGACCAGGAACCGAAGCCCAGTCTCCCACACTGTCCTCTAAGCGGAACCGTCCTCGTACTCTACTTCCTCGCACTTGGTGGTTGGACGAGCCGGTTTGGTTGCCAAGCACCGACGTTTCAAGTCCCCCTGCGTTTCACTTCCATGCCGGAGTCTTTCCATGTCTTCTAGACCTGATAAGTCCTGACAGGAGAGGTCGTGGGGGTTGTCTCCACGGCGACTCCTCGCGTGCACCCTGCCGGTCCGTGATCGAGGCGAAACAGGTTCCGAGGCAACGCTCTACCCCGCCTCTCTCGGTCGGCGGTGAATCGGAGGGGAGGAAGAAAGGGAAAAAGGAGAGAGAGAGAAACTCGCCCTTCAAAAAGTCACACAGTCAGGGCCGGAGGAGCGCACGGCCGCGGGCTATATGAGTCGGAGTTACGCGGCGATTAGGCTGTCAATCAAACCTCCTCAGCCGGCTTACGGCGAGACATGGCTTTGACACACATACCCACGGTCTCCGACACACACACACACACACACACTCCCGATTTTTAAGACTTTGCTCCAAGACTCTTCCTATGAAATGTTCTTTCCTCGGGGATGCTAGCAGGATAGCATGGTAGCAGGAGCGAGGTCTCCAGGCTTTCAAAAGGCTGCAGTGTGTGTGTGTGTGTGTGTGAACGAGAGTGTGTGTGGGAGTGTGTTAAACAGTGTAAGGTGGATAATTACCTCCACCAGCGGGTGCCGCAACACTTTTAATAAGTTACTGATCACTTCTTTCTCTGAAAAGAACTCGCCTAGCCTGAGCAAGCTAGCATTAGCACTGTATGGTCTCCGGGGAGTTTTTACCTAACATCTAAGACTAGCCTAACTAGTCAAGCCCATTAGCATTAGCATGTCTAGCGTGAGTTAGGGTTAGGGTTCTCGGCATAGCCTAATTACAGAGTCAAGCATGCTAGCATTAGATACCTAGAACTTCCAGAACACTGTGTGGTCACTGGGGTTAGGGTTAGGGTTTGCAGACTAGCCTAACTACAGAGTGACTCTAATTAGCATTCGTATTAGTCAAGCTCATTAGCATTAACATTACTGCCCTTAGTATTAGTATAGCATGCTAGCATTAGCATAACTAGGACCCTTAGTACATGGTGTGGTCTCTGATCTTAGGGTTAGGGTTCTCAGACCTGCCTAACTATAGAGCAACTCCCATTAGTGTTAGTATTAGCCAAGCTCTATAGCATTAACATGTCTAGAACCTCCCATAATGTGATACTCTTGAGTTCAGTTAGGGTTCTAACTACAGAGCCACTCCTATTAGCATTAGTATCTGTAAAGCACTCTAGAATTAGCATACCTAGAACCTCCACTACACTGTTTGGTCTCTGGAGTTAGGGTTAGGGTTCTTAGCATTAGTGTTAGTCAAGCACCCTAACATTTGCATGTTTAGAACCTGCCCTATGCTGTGTGATCTCTTGAGTTAAGGTTCTCAGACTCGCCTCACTACAGAACCACTCCCATTAGCATTAGTATAAGTCAAGCATGCTAGCATGTGTATACCTAGAACCTCCCAGATGTTGTGTGATCTCTTCAGTTAGGGTTCTCAGACTAGCCCAACTACAGAGCCACTCCAGTTAGCATAAGTGTTAGTAAAGCACATTAGCATTAGCATAGCTAGAACCTCCAGTACACTGTACTGTCCGGTCTCTGGTCACAGTTGCTTCAGGCTAGCTCAGGCTTGCTCGCCATTGCCAAAGGATTAGCAATGCTGCTTTGCTATGAGTCCGGAGGGTCAAAGCTCAAGCCTGGGGAGAAAGGGGCATGGCTGACTCTCCGCGGGTCAGCAAGGTGGAGCTAGCGGACATCTCCGCCGGTCATTAGCGCAACCTTCAGGATAATGTATTCTAATACATGCTAAACGTTCCGCGAATCCATGAATGCATTACAGTGTGTGACCGACACCGAGCCTCATCACCACCCGCATTCATCACATCCACCTGTAATTAACCTGCGCTACATTTACATACACTGCCTGTCCAAAAGTTTGTGGACACCCTTCCTAACGAATGCATTCAGCTCCTTTCAGCTGCACCCTTTGCTGACACAGATGTGCAAATGCGCACACCCAAACACCCACCCACCCACACAGCTTGTCTAGGTCCTATAGAGACATACTGCCAATAGAATAGGAACATATGAACCTGTTATTGGCACCATGCTGTCTGATGCCAGGCCAGGCGTGGGCTAGAGGGGTAGAAAGCCCCCCCACCCCACCCCACCCCCTAAGCATTGAGCTGTAGAGCAGTGGAAGAACGGTGTTCTCTGGAGTGATGGATGGTGGTGCTCCATTCAGTACTTTTGGATGGGATGAGTTGGGGGACGAGGTGTGGATGATGAGGTGAGGGTGGTGGTCATCCAACATCCTGAAATCACCTACGCTCACTCTTGTCGCTGAATGCATTTGAGCGATCAAATCATCACAGCAATGCTCCTCCAGAATCTAGTAGGAAGTCTTGTTCTCTGGACAGTAGCTTGCTTTCAGAAGAATGAGCAGGTGTCCAAATACTTTTGTCCGTGTAGTGTATTCGTGGGTTTATCCCTGGTGAGTCTCTGATCACAGCAGCTGCTCAAGACCGGATTAGTAAGACTTTTTACTACACAGCTAACTGTGTCTGTGTGTGTGTAAGAGTGTGTGTAAGAGTGTGTGTGTGTATTCCTCTTCCTCTTGTTCGTTCCCTCTATTTCCTTGCTCACCTCCCTTTCATCTCTCTCTCGCTCTCCTACTCTTTCTCTATTACACTCGCCCTGCACAGGATCAGTCTGATATCAGTGTTGTCTTCCAGATCAGCTCTATCTGCTGCAGTCAGAGTTACAGTGATGAGGAGCTCTCGCTAAACACACACACACACACACACACACACACACACACTAAACCTTTCAGCAGATTATGATGATTTATGTCATGGCCATTCCTGCATGATCACCTTTCAGCACTGACTGACTGATGGTGTGTGTGTGTGTGTGTCATGTGCTCTGGTGGTGGATTTGGAGGATACTGGTGATTTTAAATAAGAGCCCTCCCCTCTCTCTCCCTGTCTCTCTCTCCCTCCCTCTCTCTCTCTCTCTCTCTCTTTCAACCAGTCAAACAAGAGCTGGAAGAGTGCTGATAGAAGGGAGGTAGAGAGACAGACAGAGAGACAGAGATAGCGAGAAAGAGAGAGAAAGAGAGAGAGAGAGAGACATCAATACACTGGAGAGAAGAGAAGCAGAAAGACTGGATTAGTGGTGGGTCTGTTTGTCCAGATACTGAGTTGGAATCAGAGATGAGAGAAACATATGCACACACACACACACACTTACTTGTTTTTATAGAATGCCAGGACTTGGGGTCACATACAGTATGAACCATGGGTGTTACACAAACACACACACAGTATTTGTCGATATGCAGATTCATCTATATATCTATATATATAATTTCATATTTCATAATTGTCATAATCTTTTTTGCTTGCAATGGAAGTCAATGGAAAACTGTTATTCCAAGTCCTTTTGGAGCATTTCTATTGGTCCATTCATCATGGACAACTGAGACAAGGTATATATATATTATACATATACACACATATATAACCACATACTTTTCTAATAATTGAGGGATTATTAGTTTCTGTAAATATTTAAATATAATGCAATAAGGTCAACGTCTGGCAGAAGGCTATGAAAACACTGCACAAGTGCACAAGGCAGTGTGAGATTGCTGAGGCCGTGGTGCTAAACTGCCAGACCTGCAGTACAGCATCA
This sequence comes from Salminus brasiliensis, assembly GCF_030463535.1. Classification (NCBI taxonomy): domain Eukaryota; kingdom Metazoa; phylum Chordata; class Actinopteri; order Characiformes; family Bryconidae; genus Salminus; species Salminus brasiliensis. The sequence continues at coordinate 2,823,803 of NC_132901.1, forward strand.
AGCATAACCGCTGCCGCACATTATTATCTCCACAAACCGCCGGCTGAGAGGTCACCATCAGGACATTCAGCAACGTCCAGCCGAAGAGGCACCGCACGCATCAGTCATGGAAAAACAAACAAACACAGCCTCGAATTCGATGCCGGTTCTTCCCACTGACGGGGGGAGGCTTGGTCTCAGTGGATGCCAAAGAGATTTTAATGAACAGTCAATCAATCGTTGCGTCCCACTGGAACTCCTGTTAGGATTTGTACCAAATGCTTTATGGCTGCCGTCCACACATCCTCCCAACTCCTAATCTGACCCAGGGGCCTTCAGTCAATTTCAAATTCCACCCTCTAGTTTGGTCCACCTTGTCACACAATGATTCCAAGCCAGAAGGGGGAAGGCTGGCAGATAACAGACGTCCACAGGGGCTAGCATTTCACCTGAGGTAGTTCCTGGACGTTCCTACGAGCTACAGAAAGATGTCGACCCAACTACTTCTTCCTCACTGCTGAAAGGTCAAGCTCAAGACCGGCCTTTTGCTGGTAGCTGGATCCAGAAGGTCTAAGCTGGTCTTTAATGGTCAAGGTGGTGGAAGAACATACTTAATGCTGGTGAGTTATGTTTTCATTTGAATTTGATGGACCAAGCTGGTCATCAAGTGGGTTATACTGGTGGATTAGTGTGGGAAAAGTTGGTCATACAGGTGAACAGGTGTGGTCATGCTGGTCAGTTGGCTTGGTCATACTGGTTGAGCTTGGTCAAGTTGGTCATGGGGGTAGACCAGCTAAACCATCAAACTCAAATGAAAACATGCACTGGTCAACCAGCTTAACCAACCAACCAAGTCAAAGATCAACATGGTGTCGATGGTCCTAGGTCAACACCTATAACCCACTCCAGGAGGTGGGGTCTCCTGTGATGATGGATTTCCAGTACATTGCTATTGTGTCTCTATTAGCCCAGCTAACTCGTTAGCCTATTCAGTAGCCCGTAATTCATTCATATCAAAAAGATACAGGTCTTGGCGGCACCTGCCCGTCCGAGTTAGATGCCATGGAAAACATAGCACAGCATATAACCAGCAAATTCGATAATATCAGCCCAGTCCTACCAGAACTACCAGAACTTAAATTCCTGTAACACCTAATTTCTTATTACGAACCATCGCGATTACTGAGGTCACAGGGTGCTGGCTTCTTACTAGCTCCCAGAATTCAGGAAAAGGCTTCAGCAGGGGGAAGAGCCTCTTCCCAACTCTGAAATATAATCCTCATGACCCCTCAAGCCTAGGCCTAGTTTAGCTTCTGATAATTAATGTTCCCCCTCAGATAAAGGTTGCAGATCCAGGGGTTCAAGGACACAGGGAGTCATCGTCCCCATATGGTAGAGCGGATGGATGGTGGTCTATCAGTGTTGTCCTCATGTCTGTGTTACCTTCTGGCTTTCTCCTTCCATCTGCCGGAGTCACTAGCCACACTAATCCAGAACTAAATCTTTTTACCTTTTTCAGAGTTACCGACGGCCCAACTTGTCTGGTCTGCAACCTGCCTCAGACCAGCTGCCCACCCTCCAGCTACTGCAACCTCCCACTGACTAGTTGCCCACCTTCCAATAATAAAACCAACTACGTTGAAGTTTGTATGGACCCTAAATACTACTTCTCTAATAGCTGCTATTATTATTATTACCAATAATCATCAACAATATTTTATTATTCTGACCATCACTATTATGATTATATGAGTACACCATAACAGCAGACTTATGTCTACCTCCCAAAGTTTCTTCTTCCGGCTTTGACTGAGTTTTCCCATGCCTCTGTGAACTTTGCCCTGCTTGGGGATACACGTTTTATGTGTTGTTGATTTTTTTGATTGGATTTGATTTATAAGACATGCATTTCCGTTGTCCATTTGTACGACCATTCCCCTTGGATTAGGTCCTGTTCTCTTCCTCCTTCGTTGGGTCTTTGTTTTTTCTTAGCGTCCTCTTTTCCATTTCCCTTCTCTCGTCTTTACTTGCCTGAAGATGGAACGAAGTTGTTCCTCCCTGAAGGCTCTCGTTTTGACCTCTGCATGGTTCTTGAAATCCTTCCCAAACTTTCTAGAAGCCATTTCTTGGTAATGAAGCCTTGGTACTATGATCTGAAACCCTCTTCAAATGATCTTGCGATCCTGGAGATCCTGGACCTCCTAGAAGGTCTTGGACCTCTAGTTCTGGTCACAGAAATCTGCAGCTCCACATTTCATTTCCCATTGTTCCTCAGCCTCCTCTTTTCCTAGGTCCCCAATAATTCTTAGGCTAACAGACTTTACTTGCCTGAAGACGGATTGAAGTTCTTCCTCCCAGAAGGCTCTCGTTTTGACCTCGGCATGGTTCTTGAAATCCTTCCCAAACTTTCTTGGTGGTGAAGCCTTGGTACTAAGGTCTAAAAACCCCCTCCTCAAATGATCTTGCAATTCAAGAGATCCTGGACCTCCTAGAAGGTCTTGGACCTCTAGTTCTAGTCACAGAAATCTGCAGCTCTTTCCCAGATTTACCCCAATATATTCCCTCTTCTTTTTTCGGCCTCCTCTTTTCCCAGGACCCCAATCATTTTTAGCCCACTGGGCTTTACTGGCCTACGCATGTTTAGTGACCGTATGGCCAAAGTACCCTCAAAATGACGAGAACAGACTCTCACTGTCTTTTCATTTCTGAACTGCCGCTGCCAGCAGACAGTGCAGGTCTCAAGAATGTCCATTCCTCGAGGTTCTAGAGATACGCAACACCTTAACTCCAGGACTGGCAGGACCCTCGTTCCATGTTCTCAGTGCTGGAAGGTCTTTGCGGTCAGAGCCATAAACGCTCGACCTCTCGCCACACTCTACCGTACGATCACGTGGACATGGTCGCACTTTGCTCCACACAAGCTCAGCATCCCCTGCCAGCGAGCGCCAGCGACAAAACACCACAGGTGCTGTCACACATCACGTCAAGTGTGTTTCCAGCAAAGCTGCCGGGACTCGAGTTGACAGGTCTACGCTGGAGATGAAAGACGACACACATGCACACACTCTCTCTCTCTCTCTCACACACACACACACTGTACAAGAACTCTTCGCAACAACTGATGGGCCTTTGCTCCAGAATTGCTGTCACGCTCCTCAAGTGTCAAGGGTTGCCACGTCGGATTTAGACAGACATCAGTCAGCAGCGGACTCGGCTGGAGTGAAGTGCATGAGGATGGAGCGAGGATATTTTACTTAACGAAGAAGCCAGCAAATCTTGGGCTCTTTCAAGATGGTCTTCACATGGTACCAGACCTCCTAGCTCTGCTCCCAGACCTTTCTGCAATTCAGGTCTTGGTAAGAAGGTCTTAATCTCCATCTCAGAATTGCATATTTCCAGGAAGGAGTTCTACAACTCCTAAATGTTCTGGTCCTGGGCATGGTTCTAAAACCTTCCTGAACCTTCTGTAACTCCAGGCAACGAGGTCTAAGACAGTTAGTATAATCCAGTAGTTCAGGAAAGCAAAGTTAGCGAGACGTCAAGTTCTGAGGCTTTTTCCAGAGCAGGATGGACCTGTTATTGAAGAGCCTTCTGGTGCTTAGCTTGATGTGGTTCTTGAAACCTTCCAGAATTTTCAGGAACTCTGCAAGATCTTTAAACGGGGGTGGGCAACAGGGGCCAGAGGCCAGCACAGTTTGTGAATTCCCCACTCCAACAGACCTACTGAACCTGGCGATTACCAGGAGAGTTGAATAAGGTGTGATTGAGCAGGAAAAGCAAAACCCTGGACAGGACTCCGGCCCTCCAGGACGCGAATTGCTCACTCCTGTCTTTCTGAGGATGGATAGACATTCTTCCTTCCAGAAGGCTCTCGTTCTGACCTCCACATGGTTCTAGAAACTTTCTAGAAGCTCTTTCTTGGTAGTAAAGCCTGATTCCACCTACCAATAGTTTGGAACACTCCTTATTCTCGAACTCTAGAAGTCTTGGTACTGAGGTCTCTGAAACTCCCCTCAATTGATCTGGCAATTCTAGAGATATTGGACCTCCCAGAATCAAAAGAACTAGTCAAGTCAAAGAACTAGTGTATCATCTAAATTAGCCTAAAATTATTCATTGTGCATTAGTGAGAGTGTGTGTGTGTGTGTGTGTGTGTGTGTGTGTGTGTGCAAAGACACTGTACTTTGTGGCCGCAGGCTGTAGGACCGATGGGTAGGTAGGTCAGTATGAGAGACAGAGAGAGAAAGTGTGTGTGTGTGTGTGTGTGTGTGTGTGTGTGTGTGTGTGTGTGTGTGCGTGCGCGCACATCTGAGGTTGTGTGTATGTCCATGTAGAGTTGAAGAACTGTACTTTGATGCCAGGGGCTAAGAGGCTGAGTGTATCACGTGGGTCAGAGTGTGCATGTGTGAGTGAGCGAGTGAGTGAGTGGCTGTGTGTGTGTGTGTGTGTGTCCATCATGTGGGTCACGGCAGCAGAGGCTTGCCGCATCGCTAAACTTCGCCTTATCTGCACTCCAGAAACCTCTGCACATGGGTCCATTCCGCATGGGATAACACACACACACACACACACACACACACAGATATACATACAGGATAACTGCTAGGATAAAACACACGTTTGCTAATGTTTACAGTTTTAAACACCCCCATGGGGAAAGGGCTGCGTAATCCAAGCCACTGTCCCCAGATCAGCAGCTGTTTACAGCTGTAAGTATAGCATCTTCACCATTAGTGGGTAGAGGGTGGTGTGTAGTTGAGATTTTGGAGATGTGGTTAAGGTTGGGTGGTGTGTAGTTGAGATTTTGGAGATGTGGTTAAGGTTGGGTGGTGTGTAGTTGAGATTTTGGAGATGTGGTTAAGGTTGGGTGGTGTGTAGTTGAGATTTTGGAGATGTGGTTAAGGTTGGGTGGTGTGTAGTTGAGATTTTGGAGATGTAGTTGAGGTTGGGTGGTGTGTATTTGAGATTTTGGAGATGTGGTTAAGGTTGGGTGGTGTGTAGTTGAGATTTTGGAGATGTGGTTAAGGTTGGGTGGTGTGTAGTTGAGATCTTGGTGGTGTGTAGCTGAGATTTTGGAGATGTAGTTGAGGTTGGTTGGTGTGTAGTTGAGATTCTGGAGATGTAGTTGAGGTTGGTTGGTGTGTAACTGATATTTTGGAGATGTAGTTGAGGTTGGGTGGTATGTAGTTGATATTGTGGAGATGTGGTTGTGCTTTCTGGGGTATAAGGTTGCCGTTGAGATCTTGGTGGTGTGTAGTTGATATTTTGGAGATGTAGTTGAGGTTGGGTGGTGTGTAGATGAGGTCAGGTGGTGTGTAGTTGATATTCTGAAGATGTGCAAGAGAAGCTTTAGGAAGGTGCTGTGGCTCTGGGTGAAGTGGAGTGGGGTAGGCAGTGGGGAGAGCTCTAAGGTGATGTCCATTACCTTCAGCGTCTTTCGATTTCGAGCTTTGGAAGGCAGCTAAATGGCTTCTGGATCAGGCGGAAGTGTGTAAGATCACAGGACTTCCACAGAAGGAATACACACACACAAGGCCAGATGTGTATGAGATGACACATGATGATGTTCCATCGCCTTCTGTTCCAGAGTGGCAGTTACACCGGCTTGCCTCAACTCCAGTTGTCTAATACAGCTGCTGGAAGCACCATCAAAGCACAGCTATGGACACACAGAGGGATTTTTCGGCTCGGTTTCAGCTGTGAGTGTGTACGTGAGAGCAGACTGCTGTCTCACCGGGAGAAGTGCCCGCTGGCCACCACGTCAGGAAGGGATGGCCAGGCAAAGCTAGGCTAAGCTAGCTTCTGGGGTGCCAGGCGGAGTAGATGGACTCCTGGAGATTTCTGGGGCCAAAATAGTGCTGAAGCTGCTGAGGCACTGCGTGAGATCTGGCAACCCACAGAGGGGGATATGGCAACCTGTCCAAAGCGCCTGGACAAGAAAAACATCTGAACTGATTTCAGAGGATTTCTGACGCCACAAATGTTTCTAATAAAGTGGCCAGTTCGTGAACATACTAAGTAGGTGTTTCCAATTGGCCAGTGAGTGGAGGCACAAGGAAGGTGTTTCTAATAAAGTGGCCAGTGAGTGGAAGCTCAAGATAGGTGTTTCCAATAAAGTGGCCAGTGAGTAAAAGTAGAAAATAGGTGTTTCTAACAAAGTGGCCAGTAGGTGACAGTAGAAATAGGTGTTTCAAATAAAGTGGCCAGTAAATGGAAGCACAAGGTAGGTGTTTCTGATAAAGTGGCCAGTTGTATAAAGAATATGCTATATCTTTAAGCAGGCTGAGCTACATTCTGCATGGTATTTTTTTTTTTACAGTGGACACACTGTATATTTTTGTATATACTGTAAGTTTCACGGCCTAGAGTATGTAAACATCATGCACTCTATCTGTTTATTTGTCATGTTCACCATGAACATCTTGTGTGTGTACAGGCCTAAAGCAAACTGTAGGGAGCTGCATGTTCTCTGCGGTTGCACGGCCTACTGGCCACGACACCAATATTCAGCTTCCAATACTGGCCTTGTTTTAACTTGGCAGGAAAACCCAGGGGAGGTTCAGGGGGAGACACTCTGTCGCTTCCTCTGGGCCACAGGGCTAAGGTGGCGACAGAATTTGCTCAGTGGTCTGGGACCGTTACGAAACAGGGGGATGGACAGCAGCCAATTGTCCGCACAATCAACGAGACACTCACTGCACTGTACTGTACTCTTCTCAACGTCTGAGTCCCCTCACACACCCCGCAGGTATTTATAGCCCGATCAGCCTAATGCAGCGCCATCTGCAGGAGCCTGAAGTTACTCCCAACACTTCAAACACTCAAAGTAACATTTTTGTGTCCAGGGAGCTTATGAATAACTGCTTAGTACACTGCATAGGGAGTAGTGTGTAATTTGGGATTAAACCCTCAGGGCTAGCATGCTAATACAAGTGTTTTTGTCTTTTTGTGGACAGAAATATTTGTAAAAAGGAGGGAAATACAGGCCCTCACACAAATCTGGAAAAGACGAATATTTGCAAAAAGAAGGGAAATACAGGCCCTCACACAAATCTGGAAAAGACGAACCCCCCCACCCCCCACACACGCACACACCATTCCCAATTTTTTTTTCTCTTCCGCATCAAAAACCAATTAGCAGAGCCTGGGCTCCAGTTTGCAATTACCAGGGAAGTTGATCCCGGACGAAGATTGGATTAGACCCATTTATGCCCGCCAGCTTTTCAAGTGCACTCCATATAGGATCCACTTAATAAGGAACCACTTATAGCCTTGTCCAGAGTGCACTATCCTTAAAATGCTTGCACTGCTGAGCTGCGATTCTGCAGAACACACAGATCAGTGAGGCAGTGCCATGACACTCATTGCTGCCACTTCGAACACTGGATATATTTAGCCCAGGAAGGTGCAGTATTAAAACCATCCTTTATCAAGAATAGGCTCCTTGTGAAGAGTCTAGATCAGAGATATTCATGTTTCAATGTAATCAAATCAGCTTAATGAGACCATTAGGGGTCAATCAAAAGCAGGTTGGGCTCAGTGCATTCAGCAGTTCCTGAATTTGCTTCAAACAAAGGCAGTAAACAGGCTTAGAAAGCTCACCTGTGGGACGTAGGACGTACCTTGTTTGATCAACCATGGCTAAAGACCTACTGACCTACTCGTTGCTGTGAACAACTATAGCCCTATTTCTCTCTAGGGTCTGATGGACCCTAAGTCTCAATACCCCAAGCTTAGTCATCAGGGCTTTAGAAGACTCTGAACTAGTGTTGCACCAATACCAATACTTATACTGTCAATACTGAATATACCAATACTGGTACCGGCAATAGAGAGCACCGATACCATCTGCGTATCGGAGTTAGTATCGGTACTCGGTATCTGAAAGGAAAAAGTGGTATCGGTGCAGCCCTAGTCTGAACCTCAATGAAGGTTTCTGAACCAGCTTCTCAGAAGATGTAGTATCCCAGTACACAGTTTTTCTCTACGTGGTCAACCATGCTAGCCATTGTTTCCGAGTTGGTCCAGCCTACCTCATTATTCTCCACAAACAGCGAAACCCTACTTCCTGATGCTATGATGGGTGCTAATTTGAAAAACGGACCTCCAGTAGGTCTAAAAAACACCATGTAATCGTTGGCCCTGGCTTTAGGAACCAGCAGCCTAACCTACCTCATTATTCTCTCTGTAAACAACTAGAACCCCATTATCCTACAGTATGATGGATGCTAATGTGGAGCTTTGCCCTCCAATAGGTGTGAAGAACTTGTGTACTCCTTGGCCATGGCTGTAATTATTAAATGATCTTTGCAAGAACTTCAAGAATCAGCCAAGAGCCCCATTTAAGATTCATGACTGTGTGTGTTAGCCAGGTTTCTGAATTTGCCTTCAGAAGAAGTAGCATCTCGGCTACGTCTCGGCTCAAACGTTTACTTATCAGGCTTTTAGCTTGAAGTTAGTGTGTGTTAGCCAGGTTAGCCACGATGAAGTTTGATAAAGCTGGTCTGACCCGCCTCATTGTTCTCTCTGAACCACTAGCACCCCATTCTCCTGCAGTATGATGGATGCTAATTTGGAGCATGGACCTCCAACTGGTGCGAAGAACATGAGCACTCTCTGGCCACAGCTGTTGTAATTAGAACTTCAGGAATCAGCTGAAAACCCCAATGAAGATGCATAACTGTGTGTGTGTGTGTGTGTGTGTTAGCATGGCTCCCAAATAAACCTTCCAGAGGTAACAGCAAGCGAACGCAACCAGGCTCAAACTTTTTAACTTGTGAGCAAAAGCTTTTAGCTTTTTTCTACTGTGGCAGCCAAGTCTGAAGGTCGTTGTTGCAGAGCTGGTCTAAACAGCCTCATTATTCTCTTTGAACAACGAGAACCGCATTCCTCTACTGTATGATGGATGCTAATTTGGAGCGTGAACCTCTGATAGGTGCACTTCTCGGCCCAGTCTGCAATCTTTAGGGAAACACGGTAAGCGTCTGAGACTCGCAGAAAATGCTGCTTTCAGGGAAACTGCATTTCATAGCCTCAGCAATGAAGTGGATGGTGGTCCTCATGACATGGCTGAATACACACACTAACAGGCTAGCATGCGCATGTGCTAAACACACACACACACATTTAGCGAAGCAACAGCTGCCTACACTGGTAAAAATAAAGGTGGTACCAAGGGCTCTTTGTGCGATGCCATAGAAGATCCACTTCAGGTGAGTTTGAAGCCAATTACCAATTAACCAATTACATGCCTTTCCTGAGACATACCCAACCAGCTGCCGCCTCTTTTTTTTGTTCGAATAGCAGCAGCAATCAACACCATCAGAGGAAAGTGCCGGGTACCCAGCTCTGATACATCGTCTAGCATCGCACTGAAGTGATGTAGGGACAGAGAGCCATCTTATACCACCTGGAGGCCGCAAGACTGTGCTCACTCAGGCTCCGGCTGCAGGACTGTGCTCACTCAGGCTCCGGCTGCAGGACTGTGCTCACTCAGGCTCCGGCTGCTGATGGCAGGCAGCATGACCTCTGATTCGAACCAGCAAATCTTCTGGTCTGAAGGCCTTAAGTTGATGTTAATGTCCGGACTTGATTTACAAACTGAAATCTTCAGGCCCCAAAAGTGGTTCTTCTACGGCGTCACTTAAAGAACACTTTGCCGGAGCTTTATTTTTAGGAGTGTGGTCAAATAATGGAGCATCGGTCTTCAAGCCAGAGGGTTTGGACGTCTCAGAATGCCTGGCCTCCAATTGGTCGGCTGGTGGAACTGTGTTCGTTTTGTCACCCTTTGACACCCTTGATTAAGCAGATGTGCTCGGCCCAGTCTGACCGAAAGAGCTCAGCAGTAATCTGCTTAAAACTGGCAGGTGTGTGTGTGTGTGGGGGGGGGGGGGGGGGGGTTAATATCGTTTATCATTATTTCATAATTTTTTCGGTTGCTAGTGGAAGCTCACCAGGGTCAAAACAAGAGCATCGCTTGATATGTCACATTCTGCTGGACCCGAGGCCATGGAGTGTGTTGAATTTCTCATAAAAAGCTGCACACGGGGAGCTCAGATCTCAGGACCACGTGTCGCATGTGCCTGTAAGCGTGTGAATTAAGTGAGGCGGCTTCGTCCTGGTGTGGGACTGATGTTTCAGGTATGAGGCGCTGCTTCTTAACGGAATCTGACAGCTGAAGGACTCAAAGACCTCATATCTTCAAAATGGTTCACAGGAGAAGGAAAATCCCTTTAAAGGTTTCCTAGAATGGAAAACTGTCATAAGAAGAGTCCGTCATGGAGTTCATAGAAGTGACAAACTGGGAACCTCAAACACTGTTGTTCCTCCTTCAGCAGAACATCCAGCAGAATCAGAAAACAGAGCTGGAAAACAGGCCAGTTCCAAAAACTCAAAACTGTTACATCACAGTATTGACTCGTTAATATTTACAACCCCAAAAATGCCCCATAAATCCTGCCCACTAAAGAAAAACCCTAGTCAAATCTGAAGAAATGGAAAATCATGGTACAATCAATGGTAAAGTATCTAATAGACTACCTAACAAACTATTAAACAGACTGCCAAACAAACTATCCATAATCTAAAAACCTACCAAGCAATCTAATATACTAACACACTTTCTTACAAACTATCTACTAAACTATCTACCAAAGTATAGAACAAACTATGTAACTATCTAAAAACGTTCCTACAAACTATCTACCTACCTAACAGAGTATTTACTCAATTATGTACCAAAGCATCTGATGAACTATCTACAAAAGTATCTACCAAACCATCTAACAATGCCTAACTACCTATAAAACTATCTAACAGAATGTCTAATACATTTTTCAACAATTAACTAAACTATTTACTTATGTATATAATAAACTATCTAAAGGATTATCTACCTAACCATCTAAACAACATATCTAACAACATATCTAACAAAGTATCTAACAAAGTATCTAACAAAGTATCTAATAGAATGCCTAACACATTATCTACCAAACTATCTAACAAAGTATCTAACAAACTATAACAAAGTATCTAACAAACTGTCTAATAGAATGCCTAACACATTATCTACCAAACTATCTAACAAAGTATCTAACAAACTATAACAAAGTATCTAACAAACTATAACAAAGTATCTAACAAACTATAACAAAGTATCTAACAAAGTATCTAATAGAATGCCTAACACATTATCTACCAAACTATCTAACAAAGTATCTAACAAACTATAACAAAGTATCTAACAAACTGTCTAATAGAATGCCTAACAAAGTATCTACCAAACTATCTAATAGAATGCCTAACAAATTATCTACCAAACTACCTAACAAAATATCTAAAAACTATCTAACAAAGTATCTAACAAACTATATAATACAATGCCTAACATATTATCTACCAAACTATCTAACAAATTATCTACCAAACTATCTAACAAAGTATAACAAAGTATCTACCAAACTATAACAAAGTATCTACCAAACTATAACAAAGTATCTACCAAACTATCTAAAAGTATAACAAAGTATCTAACAAAGTATCTAACAAAGTATCTAATAGAAAATATTCTTAAAATATTCTTTAAATATTCCGACATTGGAATTGGAGTTTTCATTTTCAAACAAAAACTCAGAAATGTTCCTAATCCAAGGCTATGAAACCAAATTCATTTGGACTTATGTTTTAAAACAATCTGCCTGTAGTTATGCAGTCTTTGGGGAAAAGCAGCTATTAGCCTCGAGCAGCATGTTTACCTCGGTCACAGTGTGGGGTGAAAGGAGGCTCCGTTATTGATTATTGGTTTTTGAGCACACTGCACTCTTCCTACACGATAGATGGCACTGTCTGCTCACAGACTTGAGCCCCACCTCCAACAGAGAGCAGAAGAGCGAACAGAAGAGTAGTACATGTATTGAGGGCAAGTCTATTAATTGTGCGATACGTGGATATGTCGTCAGGCCTGCTGACAGCTCAGGGAGATGGCAGGAAGAGTAACGGGTGTTTTTCGCTAATGTTCCCTGTACCTTGACGGTACAGGGACGGTATAAGGTCATTCTGGGCAGTGTTGTTAATAAGACCCTAAATTCTCCTAAAATAAAATAACATACTAAAGATGGACGGAAGCTAGTAGAGGGCGATTAACATTATGCTAATGAGATCATGCTAACTGATCTAATTGACCCGCTGACATTTATCGCCAAGTCAGCATTCTTGGGCCCAGATTGCCTTTAAAAGGGCATTTCATGCCCATAATAACACTCCGCTTATGTGACGTTTAATCATCTAAATCCTTGCGTTTGCAGGCCGATGTTTATTCACACATATTTTCTAATCCCTCCGTTATTAAACCGCCTGCTATCAGCGAGCCATCACTCAAACCCTCCCTTTATTTTCCACAACAGTGGCTATATCCACTCTCGCCAGCACCGACAGCAGCTACCAAGAGATACGGTGGCCTTCCCCCTAAATTAGGAAGATACAGGCTGGCGGGAATTGCATGGGCACACACACACACACACACGATCTACACAAAAATAAAGACCATTAAATTGTGTTGCTGCAAATGGTGGGTGTGTAGAAAACACACACTATGACCTGTATCTGTCCTCTGGCACACACACACATACACATATCAAACTACCAGGGGCAGTTCTCACCTTAAGAACCCCTCCATAAGAATCCCTCCAGTCACACACACATGTAGCTCATTATTCAGTGGGGTGTATCTATAAGCGTATAAGACTATGGAACAGTGTGTGTGGGTTCTCACTGGCGTGGTTTATAAAGGCACCCTATCTGGATACACTACTTTTGGTGGCGCCTTCTTTAACAGTCGCGTCTATTTTAAAGGGATAGTCTGACGAATGGCTGAATGAACAGGACCGATCCCTGACCCCCGATGCAGTCAGTCAGCCAAGACAGGTTAGATAGCCAGCGTAAGCTTTTTTGATATGGAATTGAAGATGCTAGGCTAACGTTGCTAACAAAACACTGGATTTAGACTGTCACCAATCTCCTCTCTATAAATTTGCATCCCTCCACCCCCTCAAAAACAACCAAAGACCTTCATTTGATTGACGCGGACAAATCGATCAAAGTGAAACATAAGATGAAGTAGTTTATGATGAAGACTGAAAGCTCTCCATGGCCCCAGGTGAAACATTAATATATAGACTTGTTAATATACAACATTATATATATATATATATATATATATATATATATATATATATATATATATATATATATATAGAGAGAGAGAGAGAGAGTCTAAATATATAGTGTATATATAGACAATATATAGACTTGTTTATACAGAGTATATATATATATATATATATATATATATATATATATATATATATATAGAGAGAGAGAGAGAGAGAGAGAGTCTAAATATATAGTGTATATATAGACAATATATAGACTTGTTTATACAGAGTATATATATATATATATATATATATATATATATATATATATATATATACACACACACACACACACACACACATATATATATATATATATATATATATATATATATATATATATATATATATATATATATAAATCAAAATATTATGCTAGTTAACCTTAATTGGGCAAGACCATTAGGTGGTATGCTAACACTACAATATCGTTGATGGATGAGGCCGGCCCACTAACACTGCTGTAGAAAAGCTGGATGTTTTTGAAAACTAATTTTATTATAATTCTATAAAATATATTCATTGGAGCATTTCATATATGCTAAATATGTGTTTAAAAATGCCACATAATGTGTTTATGAAATGCCAATTATTATATTAAACAAATGTTATAAAAATGGCATATATATGGTCAAAAGATCCTAAATATGTTTTGTAAAAATGCCAAAAATATATTTAAAAAATGGCAAATATGTAAACAAACATTTGATGCCAACAAAATATATGAGAAATAGCTAATATATGGTTAAAATATGCAAAATATGTTTTAAAGTGCCAAAAAATATGGTTAAGAAAAGCCAAATATGTTTTAAAAAAATGCCAAATATGTTTCATAAATTGGCAAATATTTGATTAAAAAATGCCAAATATATATTAAGAAGTCTAAGTCTAGTGTTTGTTAGCAACATTAGCCTAGCATCTCCTGTTGTAAACTAATGGAGCACACGTCCTTGGACACTTGTAGTGGCATTATCTTAGTTTGCCAACAGTAGATTATCCAGTAGATTAGCTACAGTGAATTAGGCAGTACCACTGTCATTATCAGCAAAGGCTCCCAAGTGGCTCCGCTGCCATTGCATCTGCCCTATCTTCAGTAAATTGCAAGTCAGTGGCGGTCAGAGTCCTAGACGGCCTAATAAGCCTCACTCTCTCTGGGTGTGTAGGATGACCCCCCTCCCTCTCCCCATCATTCACACTGTGCCGGCCAGCGGCGACGTCTGTTAGCTGAATAGGCAGTTAGTAGTCTCCTCCATACAAGTTCAACTGTCCAATCAGGACCTTAATTTGATCTCGCTGTCTGAATACTGAATGCAATCAAATCCATACAGCAATGCTGCTCTGAAATCTAGTAGAAAGCCTTCATCTTGCCTGGACAGTAGAGACAGTTACTCCAACAGAAGCAGGAGAAACTCTTTATTAAACCCTGATTTCTGTCCCAATACTTTTGTCAATATAGTGTATATAAGTAGAGACAGTTACTCCAACAGAAGCAGGAGAAACTCTTTATTAAACCCTGATTTCTGTCCCAATACTTTTGTCAATATAGTGTATATACCAGGTGTTCAGCAGTGTGTATGTAAGCCCTGCAAAGGTCCAGCAGTAGCAGAAAAGGTGCTCATGGTCCAGACAGAGGTCACTGTGAATGTGAAGGTAACACATCCACCAATACACACTCCCCCTTACCAGCCAGACACACACACACACACAGCTGATGGCCAACAATTACCTCTATAACAATATCTCGGAGTCACACACACACACACACCCATACACACACCCATACACACACACACATTAGACAGAGTGGTCTAACTTTAGATGTGGACTAGTAATTAATTCCAGTATGAGTCATCCTGCACGAGTGGCTCGGCCACAGATAGGCTCTGAGAATGTGGTCACATGAGTGGACTGAAAGTGGGTTACTGTTCATCAGCCTTTCTGGAGGAAGCCTCTGGAGGGTCCGCTCCGAGCAAAGGTCAAGGACGTCCGAGCTAAAGACAGAGCGGATTTTCCGATAAATCGTTGTGGACGAATTGATTGCTGGGAGATGACCGTCTGTAATTAAGTGAAGAATACTGTCCAGGGGGTCGGGCTGCCATGTGCCCAATGATTCCAGGTGGGCTCCTGACCCGCTGTGACTGTAATTAGGGAGATCTGTTTCCAATGATCCAGTATGAAATCTATTTAAAGTGTCCATAACTGATTGTAGAATTCTGTCAGATATTTCCAATTAATCTGTATGACTTAAAAATTAACAAATCTAATGGCTTATTGCATAAGCTCATTATTATATAATTATTTAAAATAAATGTAACGTTGTAGAATTATGTCAGTTCAAAGTTTACTTTTTCTACAAATCAGTATGAATTCTTTTTATTTATTGTAAAATTCTGCCAGTTAGAAATGGAGTTTTACACTGAATCAGTATGAATTATTTTAAATAAACTATCTATAATTTAAATGTAGAATTTGGTCAGCTAAAAGTTAACTTTTTCTATTAATCAGTATAAATTTATTGAATATAATGTAATTTATTGTAAAATTCTGCCCATTAAAAATTTTGTTTTACAATGAATCAGTATGAAATCGTTTTATGATGTAACTTGTAAAATTGTAAAATTCTGCCAGTTAATTTTTTTCCTTTTTTTCCAATGAATCAGTATGATTTTTTTTTAAATGTACTCGCTAGCTTATTGCAGACTTCTATCGGCTATTTTTACTAATTAATCAGTATGAATTATTTTAAATAAACTTTATAATTTATTGCCAAATTCTGTCAGTTAAAAGTTAATCTTTTATATTAATCAGTATGAATTCTTTTAAGTTAACTACGTAACTTATTGTAAAATTCTTCCAGTTGGAAATAGAATAGAAGTAGAAGAGTTTTACAGTGAATCAGTATGAATTCTGTTAAATGAACTATCCATCATTCACTGTGGAATTTGGTCAGTTAAAAGTTTTTTTCTATTATCAGCATGAATTCATTAAATTCAATGTAACTTAAATTAATTGTACAATCTGCTAGTTAGAAGTGGAGTTTTACAATGGATCAGTATGAATTTTTTTAAATGTACTCGCTAGCTTATTGCAGACTTCTGTCAGCTTAAAGGTAAAATGATCAGTTTATCAGTATGAATTCTTTTAAATGAATCTAACATTGTAGAATTCTGTCATTTAAAAGTGAAACGTTTCTACAGTATGAATTCTAGCTGTTGTAGAATTCTATCAATTAAAAGTTGATTGTTGTAATGAATCAGTATGAATTCTTTTAAATGAGCTGTCTGTGTTTTGTTGTACTTTGTTTGCTGACGTTTGCTGTGTCAGTTTTGTGCTATGAGGTAAAAGTAGAGTTTTCCGGTATGAATGGTGTGAATGAGCAGCCTGTGATTCACAGGAGGACTGAGAGCACAAATCTGAATGGATCAGTGACATGAGCTGCTCTTCTCATTCCTCACACAACAACAAAAACACACACACACACAAAAACACACACACAAAAACACACACACAGTGATTACAGATGATGCCTCGCCTCACTCTGTCCTTTAATGAACCAGTAAAGCAGCTGTTACTCCTGCCATCATGATTTCCATTAAAGACCAGTTAACACAGCTCATTCTGAAAACAGCCTCCCTCCCTCTCTCATCTCTCACTTACTCTCTCCCTCCCTCCATCCATCATCTCTCCCTCTCTCCAACATCCACATACAACAAAACAACACCACCCAACAACAACCAAAACAAAACAACACAACAAAACACAACAACAACAACAAAACCAACTCACACACAACCACCAACAACACACACAAAAACACAACACTCCAACAAACAACAACACACACACACCCACCAAACACCTCAAAACTCACAACACAACCACCACAAACACAACACACACTCTCCCTCACCACTCTCCAACCTCTCTCTCACCACACACTCCTCCCTACTCCACACTCTCTCTCTCTCCCTCCAACCATCTCTCACAATCACACACACACTCACTCCCACCAACAACTCTCATACCCACACTCACACCCTCCCACCAAACCACAAACAACACACACACTCCCACACCCTCAACACTCTCTTACACTCTCTCCCTCCATCCTCTCATACTCTCTCTCTCTCTCCACCCTCCATCCATCCACTCACTTACACTCTCCTCCCACACCCACCATCACCTAACTCTCTCACACACCCATACCTCACACACACACTCACTCACTCCATCCATCTCTACACACACACTCTCCCACCATCTCTCACTCTTACTCTCACACTCTCTCCCTCCCACCATCCCACACTCTCTCTACTCTCTCTCCTCCCCTCCATCCATCCATCTCCTTACTCTCTCTCACTCCCTTACTCTCACTCTCTCTCTCTCTCTCCCTCCATCCATCTCTCTCTTACTCTCTCTCTCTCCATCTCTCTCTTACTCACACTCTCTCCTCTCTCTCTCCCTCCATCTCTCTCTTACTCTCACTCTCTCACATCTCTCTCTTACTCTCTCTCTCTCCTCCTCCCTCCATCCATCTCTCTCTTTACTCTCTCTCTCCCTCCCTCCATCCATCTCTCTTACTCTCTCTCTCTCCCTTACTCTCACATCTCTCTCACTCTCTCCCTCCATCCATCTCTCTCTTACTCTCTCTCTCCCTCCCTCCATCCATCTCTCTTACTCTCACTCTCTCCCCTCCCTCCCTCCCTCCATCCATCTCTCTCTTACTCTCTCTCTCTCCTCCCTCCCTCCATCCATCTCTCTCCCTCCATCTCTCTTACTCTCTCTCTCCCTCCCTCCCTCCCTCCATCTCTCTCTCTTACTCTCTCTCTCTCCCTCCCTCCCTCCATCCATCTCTCTCTTACTCTCTCTCTCCCTCCATCTCTCTCTCTTACTCTCTCTCTCTCCCTCCCTCCATCCATCTCTCTTACTCTCTCTCTCTCCCTCCCTCCCTCCCTCCATCCATCTCTCTCTTACTCTCTCTCTCTCCCTCCCTCCCTCCATCCATCTCTCTCTTACTCTCTCTCTCTCCCTCCCTCCATCCATCTCTCTCTTACTCTCTCTCTCTCTCTCTCCTCCCTCCATCCATCTCTCTTACTCTCTCTCTCTCCCTCCCTCCCTCCCTCCATCT
>NC_132901.1:2844623-2864623 GCF_030463535.1 Salminus brasiliensis
TTTTTTATGTATTGTTTTTAATAATATTCATACCAATAAATATATTCATATATTTTTCTTTCGTTAAAGCAGAATTATGGAGAATTCTTGCTCCTGGGCTCCCCCTACAGTCTGGAAATGTAATTTGTGCTTTGAGCCACCTAAAGCACACGCTTTCCACATTCTGGGAATATTTTTTTATTTTAGAAAATGATTAGATGAATTATTAATTATTAAATTATTAGATTAGATTTTATTTTTCCATTTAGCCAATATCTAATTTTACATTTATATCTACATTTCGTTGTGGTAAAACCTTTTACATTTATTTGATCTTTCTTTATTTAATTTTTTATTCTTTTTCTATCAGATGTTTTGTCCCTTTTGTTTATTTTTTAAGAATAATTTGTTGTATTTTCCATTTTGGTTGCTTTAATTGATTTCTATTAGTATATAAGTATTTTATTTTATTTCTCTTAGCTAACATATACTTTTCCTCATCTCTACTGACCACAATCGGGAAAAAGAGGGGAGCTGTGTAAAAGTGATTCTTCTCCAAACGCATCCTTTAAAGATAGGATCCAGATTCTAATCAGAGGCTTCTTTCGGAGGCCTGGTTTCGTAGCCGTGGGCCTCTCTTTTGATGAGGCCTCATACTTGTGTGATTTGTGGTGCTGCCTGATGAAATGACTTCTGTTCCTCCTTCAACACAGACTTCAGAAAACTAGACGGACCAAGCGAACTGACCGAGACGGACGTTAATATGAAATATTATAAAATAACTGCTCAACACTTTAACACGGGACGAATTCACTCATGTGTGGCTACGGTAAAAGTGAACCTCCTTTCGGCATAATTCATTTTTCATTATCAATGGCTGCGTTTTGATTTTTTTAAAGTCCCGGACAGTCTCTCTCTCTCTCTCTATATATATATATATATATATATATATATATATGAGGGACTTTATATGAGGGGGGAAACGTTCTGAACTGGACGTGTTCATCATTTGCCACGACGGGGCGACTGATCGGATCATCTCAGAGGTAAGTGTAATGATGTTATCCGAGTAACGCTCGGGCTGTATTCCTGGGCTGTGTATTACACTGACCCCTAACACACTCCACACTGTTACACCACTGACCCCTAACACGCACTCCACACTGTTACACCACTGACCCCTAACACGCACTCCACACTGTTACACCACTGACCCCTAACACGCACTCCACACACTGTTACACCACTGACCCCTAACACACTCTCCACACTGTTACACCACTGACCACCAACACGCACTCCACACTGTTACACCACTGACCACCAACACGCACTCCACACTGTTACACCACTGACCCCTAACACGCACTCCACACTGTTACACCACTGACCCCTAACACACACTCCACACTGTTACACCACTGACCCCTAACACACTCCACACTGTTACACCACTGACCCCTAACACACTCCACACTGTTACACCACTGACCCCTAACACACACTCCACACTGTTACACCACTGACCCCTAACACACTCCACACTGTTACACCACTGACCCCTAACACACTCCACACTGTTACACCACTGACCCCTAACACACTCCACACTGTTACACCACTGACCTGTAACACACTCCAGTGTTCTCTCTCCCTCTCTCTTAGCTTTTTTGTGACCTTGTCTCCATCTCGTCCCCTCTTTCACTTTAACTCCCCCTCTTTCTACAGCTCTCTCTCTCTCTCTCTCTCCATTACGCTCTCGCTCTCCCTTCCTTCCTTTGCTCATTCTCTGTCTCTGCTCCAGCTAACACACATAAGTCAGCACCCAGTGCTGCTGCATGGACATCATGTCAACTGTAGTTGCTCACACACACACACACACACAATGTAACAAGAATATCAGAGTGGTTGGCTTGGTTCATTGCTTCGCTGTGACTTCAGGGGCTGCAAGATGAAAGAGCTAAACAGCAACACACACACACACACACACACACACACACACATTTACTTCCAAGTGTGTGTTAGGTGAGGAGACATTAGGCTGCTGATCTAAGAGCCCCAAGCTCACCATGTGCTTCACACACACACACACACACACACACACACACACACACACACAAAGCTGACAGTGTACAATGTTGTAGAATTCATGAAATATCCCAGCACCGACTGCATGTTGCACTATTGTAATGTATGTATGTGTGTGTGTGTGTGTGTGTGTGTGTGTGTGTGTGTGTGTGTGGTTCTAAAGATAGCGGTGGAAACAGATGCCCTCTTTTGCTAAATTAATCCAACCAGACTCTCGTTATTTTAAACAGTCACTTTCTAGACAAATGAAACTGTGTGTGTGTGTGTGTGTGTGTGTGTGTGTGTGTGTGTGTGTGTGTGTGTGTGCCTGCGTGTTTGAGAGCGTGTGTGTATGAATAGGGCCAGACTAGCATGCTATCCAGCGTAAGTGGCTGTTAATGAGAAGTACTATTGGCAGACCTCTTGTACAAGTGTGTGTGTGTGTGTGTGTGTGTGTGTGTGTGTGTGTGCGCGCGTGAGAGAAAGCGAGGGATGGAGAGTGAGCTAACAGCGGGGGTCCAGAGCCTGAGTGATACACACAGACAGGCATGTCACATAGAATGAAACCACCTGGACTGGAACATATTGGAGAGAGAGAGAGAGAGAGAGAGAGAGAGAGAGAGAGATGCACTTTTTCTGATATCACAGAAATATATAGATATCATCATACCACTGTTGAATAACACTCCACACCGTTACACCACTGACCCCTAACACACTCTCCACACCGTTACACCACTGACCCCTAACACACTCTCCACACCATTACACCACTGACCCCTAACACACTCTCCACACCGTTACACCACTGACCCCTAACACACTCTCCACACTGTTACACCACTGACCTGTAACACACTCCACACTGTTACACCACTGACCCCTAACACACTCCACACTGTTACACCACTGACCTGTAACACACTTCACACTGTTACACCACTGACCCCTAACACACTCCACACTGTTACACCACTGACCTGTAACACACTTCATGGTTATATTACAGTGCTGGTGCCTGTCTACCCTTCTGTCCAGGTACTATCGGATCTGGCCCTCTACTCGAACCCGGATCTCTCTAGAAGTAAAATTGAACTGAACTGAATTGACCCACACCCCACTGCAAACTGATACACCGCTGACCTGTAACACACTGTAACACAGTACTGTATTCTTGTAAAACCTAAAAATACATTACATTGGTTTATAATGATTGCGCTGCTTTAATAAATGCAGTTATTGCTAATTATTATTTTACGTTTATATATTTCTGCAAGACTGTACTCAGTCCAGACATGCCAATAGAGCTAACCTGGACTGACCTACAGAACAGAAACTGGAGAGAGAGAGAGCGATCAGACAAAGAGAGAGAGAGAGAGAGCGATCGGACAAAGAGAGAGAGAGAGAGAGAGAGAGAGCGATCAGACAAAGAGAGAGAGAGCGAGAGAGAGAGCGAGAGAGAGAGCGATCAGACAAAGAGAGAGAGAGAGCGAGAGAGAGAGCGATCAGACAAAGAGAGAGAGAGAGACAGAGAGAGAGACAGAGAGCGAGAGAGCGAGCGAGAGAGAGAGAGAGAGAGAGAGAGAGAGAGAAAGAGAGAGAGACAGAGAGAGAGAGAGCAATCAGACAAAGAGAGAGAGAGGGTGCAGAGTCACAGAGGAAACAGAAAGAGATGTTTAGTGTGTGTGTGTGTGTGTGGGGGGGGGGGGACGACACTTTCTTACAAGCATGAGTGATTTCACTGCTCCTTAACTCTAACACTCTTTATGCTCTGCGTTTCATGGGTCACTGACACACACACACACACACACACACACACACAGACAGACAGACAGACACACTACAACCTTCATGCCTCACACACACACATATTAAAGCCCTCACTCTCTCCCTGTGTGTGTGTGTGTTGTATTCACTGCCTCCTTCCTTCTGTCTCTATATTTCTCACATTTCCACACACACAATTGTCAAAAGTAATCGGACAAGCTTTTTTGTGATATTTGGATGCAAATATTTTTTTAATATCAGTGACTGCCTGAAGTCTGGAACCCATAACCATCACCAAATCCTAGGTTTCCTCCACTGAGATGCCTTGCCAGGCCTTTACTGCAGCCGCCTTCCATTTCTGCTTATCTGGAGAGCTTTCTTGCTTCCGCTTGGTCCTCTGCAAGTTCATATGCCTCTGCCTTAACAGTCCCTCCACCATGTTTGACAGATGACGTGTTATGCCACAGATCATGGACCCTTCCTGTTCTTCTCTAGATTCAAACTAATCTTGGTTGAATTGCTCTGAAGAATCTTGAACCAGTCTTATCTGAGCTGTGTCTCTGTCCAAATGTTTGTGGACACCCATTCTAATGAATGCATTTAGCTACTTTACACACACACACACACAGCTTGACTAGTCCCTGTAGAGAAGTACTGTCAATAAATTAGGACTCTCAGCAGATCAACATTGCTGAACTTATTAGCACCAAGCTTCGTAATGCCAGGTGTGGGCTAGAGGGGTAGATCATTCTGTGGTGGTGATCATTCAACATCCCGATTTCTCACTAATGCAGCTCTTGATGCTGAATGCAATCAAATCCTCACAGCAATGCTCTAATCTCAAAGATCTAGTAGAAAGCCTTTTTCCCTAGACAGTATGGACAGTAACTCCAACAGTAACTCCAACTAAAGCAGAGTCAAATCTTTTTTGATACCTGTGATTTCAGAAGATGAATGAGCTGGTGTCCAAATACTTTCCCAAAGGACTTTACAATATGTCCCGCCACTAAGAGGAGCTCTGTGGCATGAAACTGTTCCATCAGCCCCAAAACACGGCACCCGGGCTGGTGCCAACCTCATCAGCTCACTGCATAAAAGCCATTCACAGAGCACAATAGCAGAGTGAGAGGCTCGGTTCACATAACAGGAATACTGAAGGCGGCAATTGACGGGGCCCAAGCACCTGCACAGACAGGCGTGGAAAACCACTGACCAATGAAAATCCACATCTGCTTCTGAAGAAGTCTGGTTTTTACGGGTATTATGATGAAGTGATGGGCTTGGTCAGGCTACGCGTGTGGTTAAAGGGACGATTTGGTCAAAGGCATTGATAAGATCAAGATTCTGATCTGCGGCTTGTTTTCAGGCTCTATGTTAGCTGCTGCGGGCCTCACTTTTGATGTTCCTCACAATGGACGGATCTGTGGCGGCTCTTGTAAAAGAGATTCCTCTCCAGGCTGGAGAAAGCTCATTACTCAACACACTTAGTTGCTTCAGGAGGGCACCGTGTGCTTTCGTGACTACTTGCCCTTGCGTATGAACAAGGCTAACACTGTGTAGGTCCGCTTGTACCACCAAAACATTTCCGACCCATCAAGACATGGACTTCACAAGACCTCTGGGGTTTCCGCTGGGGTCTGGCACCAAGAAGTTAGCAGCAGATCCTTTAACAAGTCCTATAAGTTGTGAGGTAGGGCGTCATGGGAATCGATGAGCCTTGGGTGCCCGTGACCTGGTTGACGATTCCTCAGAGCACTTTTGGAAGGTACTGACCACTGCATGGTACGGAGGACCCCTCTGTGGCAAACAGTCAGGGCCTACTAGGCTACTAGGCTTTCAGCTTTTGTTGGAGTAATCGTCTCTACCGTCCAGGGAAGAAGGCTTTCTACTAGATTTTGGAGTAGCATTGCTTTGAGGATTTGATTGCATTCAGCCACAAGAGTACTCAACCTACAGGTACTGGGCGGAGCACCAACCATCACTCCAGAGAACACAGTTCTCCCACTGCTCCACACCTCAATGCCCATGTCTGGGCTGGCATCAGGCATGGTGCCAATGATCTACTCCAGAGAGTCCTATTCTATTGGCAATAATTCTTCACAGGGAATAAACGTGTGTGTGTGTGTGTGTGGATTTGCACTTTAAAGGGGTGTCCATAAACATTTAGACATATAGGGTAGACGTGGTCTCTAGTATTCGGCTGGGCCTTTTCAGCGGTCAAGCGATGGTTCAGGCTGGATGTACAGTCCACTGTAAGAGCTGTCCTGCCGCTGACTGACCTCTCTGCTAAAAGGTGAGAGAAAACCATCCTGGCACTACACCAAAAAACCACAGGGAGTCTCTCTCACTCTCACACACTCACACACACACACCTGATCACAGCAGGGGCCGGCAAATCAGGGGCACAGACAATAGCAGCCGGCCTAAAATTTCACCCTGATGGATTTGTTGACGTCAACAAAGGAGATGAAAAAGTGGAGTGGAGAACGTATTAGAACACACACACACACACACACACACACACACACACACACACACACACACACACGCACATCCACAAAAGTCTCCATTATAGCAATTGCTATATATTAAAATGGAAACAAGCTAGGACAAAAGCACACGTGCAAACACACACACACACACACACACACACACACACACGCATGGAAATCAACATCCACTGCATTCCGTCTTTCATAATCAGATGTGTAGTGAGAATGAAGCTCGCTACGTCCTCTCACAACTGTTGTCCGGTTCCAGCTGGTGTCCACCAAGATAGGTTGGGGTACGGCAAAGTGGGGGGCGGCAAGGTGGGACAGCGGCTTCTGTACTTCTCTACAGGGACTAGACAAGCCGTATGCAAGTGTGTGTCAGCAACACTTAAAGTAGCTGAATAATGCATTCGTCATAAAAGGTGTCCACAAACTTTTGGACATATAGCGTATCTTAACCAGATGTGCCACTGGAGGCGAAGCAGCTCTGCCTGTTGCACTGCACAGTCTTTCAGCCCATGATCTGCTGTTCATGTAATTACAAGAACACACACACACACACACACACACACACACACACTAACAGCAGGGTGCATGATAAACTAGTGAGACCTTTAATTACTGACCTAATCCCAGCGCTCATTTAGTAGCCTGGCAGGGTTGGCTTTAGGCCTATAGGTTTGTAAACTGATCCCAGATCAGAGCTGGAAAGCCGGTCTCGAAGTGTGAGCCTGGCATTTAGGGCGCGGGGGCCGGTCCCAATTCAGCATTAAAGAGCAAATATTACCCACGGCACTGAAACGTGCGTGCAGGGAAAAGGTCAAACAGCTAGCAGTACAGTGGTGTAGGAGACCCCCGGTTGGGGCAGCTGTCCAGCCGCTATCTCGCCCACTCTCGCCCACTCATGCTCACATTAAGCTTCAATTCTCTTCACACTGAGTGACATTTAAGATAATATGTAAGATGTACAGCGCAAGAGTGTGAGTGTGTGTATGTGTGTGTGTGTGTGTGTGTGGGGGGGGGGGTATTTAGCACTTACATTACAAATGTTACAGTGCTGAGAATCAGAAGAGAAACGCTGGTTAGCATTAGCAAAAACATTACCATTGACAGTTAGAAGCTGAGGGAATAAGGCTAAAAGCTAATGCTAACACTAGACTGACCAGAAAATGGTTGAACAGCGGAAGCTGGGGGAGCGTCAGGACACTCACAGAAGCTGAGGGAATAAGGCTAAAGGCTAATGCTAACACTATACTGACCAGAAAATGGTTGAACAGCGGAAGCTGGGGGAGCGCCAAGTCATTTAGAAGGTGAGGGAATAAGGCTAAAAGCTAATGCTAACACTATACTGACCAGAAAATGGTTGAACAGAGGAAGCTGGGGGAGCGCCAAGTCATTTAGAAGGTGAGGGAATAAGGCTAAAAGCTAATGCTAACACTAGGCTCAGCAGAGAAAGGAAAAGCGCCACTGGAGGAAGCCGGAGGACCGCCGATGCTGCAGGAGCGCCAGCGAAGCAGCATTGAGCAGGTACTAGGCTAAAAGCTAACCTATTAATAAAGGGCAGCCTAGACCCAAAGGTGCAGGATACACCACAGCACACCACACCACACATGGCCAACAGTCGACTCGGGGTGTCAGGGCCCTAGCGTTAGTTCCAGCACGTATTCATATTAGTCAGTTTTACGTAGGGTGATTGTGGATCCGTCTGGCGGCTAAATGTGCCAGGACACTTAGAAGCTGAGGGAATAGGGCTAAAAGCTAATGCTAACGCTAAGATGACCAGAAAAGGGTTGAACAGAGGGAGCTGGAGGAGCACCAGGACATTTAGAAGCTGAGGGATCCATTGCCTCGCTGAAAGTCTCCACAGACGTTAGCACATCCACTCCACTGACTGGCGCCGCAGACGGTGGGACAGTAGCGCACCACTGCCGTACGACATTCATGCTCACGCAGGAACACAATTACACACCTGTCAGCTGTGATTCATGCACTGGTCCAGCCAGCACTGCTGTGGAGAACAGGAGCTTATTTCCATGCAGATGGTTAGGGCGTGTTGTCTACCAGGGAACAGACATGGGAATGGCCCAATTAAGGGAACAATCTGACCAACCACTGCTGACATTGCTAATAATTAGGGATGCGCTGCGTTGCTGTATTTTTCATATGCAGTGGCCTCCGAAAGGCTAGGACCACTGAAAAGCTCACTGCATAACCCTGAACTTTCCAAGAACAATGTTTATGGACACCTGTTCTACTGGATGCATTCAGCTCCTTTAAGTTGCACCCATTGCTGACGCAGATGTGCAAATGCAGATAGGAGCAGATAAACCCATCGAACCTGTTGGCAGCATGCCTAATGCTCAACTCCCTAACTCATCCCATCCATCAAACCAGAGAACACAGCCCCACAACTCCGTGCTGGAGGGCTTTATACCCCTTTAGCCCACTGGTGACGTCTAGACTGACGTCTGGTGCCTGCTGGGTTTAGCAAAAACGGCAGTAGCAGCGAGGCTAATGTAGCTAACAAGTAAAGGCAGTTCATATTTGAGGTGAGTGTTACATTACATTAGCCTGTCCAGCTAACATGTGGCCCATGTGGGACGTGTATGGTTAGCCCAACTAGGATCCTGGAAGCTTTCTCCTCAGGTTCCACATTGGCCCCATATATGGATGCCCACCAGGGTCAGTGATGGGACCAGGAGGGGTTAAGCATGGGCTCCATCTGGGTTGTACACTGCTTATGGGGCCTAGATGAGACCCATGTAAGATTAGGGTGGGCTGTGACGATGGGTCCCAGCACCTGAAACCCACTCGGAACCCACGTAGCCCACGTTCCACCCATGTTAGCCGCCCAATGACCTGTGGAAAACATGCACAGGCAGGTCCTGCAGACGACTAGGCTAGGGTCTCTTCCGAGTGAGGCCGTCAATCACTTCATTCCTTAGTGTAGCCCCGCCTCCCCCGAATAATTGGGCCAGTATCAGCACAGGAAACACTAACTGCTGGAATCCTGAGACACTGGAGATGGAAACACAGTTTATAGGACGGAAATGGGCGGGGCTGTTTGGGCATTGAAACATATTGGGGATGGGCGGAGCTACATGTCGTACTGCAACCAGCACTAGACCTGCTGTAGCTTCACTTTTGAGAGATGCTGTGCTGTCCATGCTTTCCAAGCCCAAAGAAGCACATCTTCAGGGTTAGTGGAAAACAGGGTTAGTACACAACACAGGGGTGGGGCTCTAAGTAGGTGTTTCTAATAAAGTGGCACACTATTTTTCTCTGGTAGATGGTTCTAAGCAGTCACTTTGACCTTTCATTCTTTTTTAAAACAGAATGCGCTATGTTCCAACAGATGTAAACAAATTAAGCAATAGTACATTTAAAAGGCCTTGAGCAGTAGGCATGAATAGGCCTACTAAAGAGGTACTTGTGTCTAAGTGTGTGAGTGTGTGTGTGTGTGTGTGTGTGTGTGTTGTACACTGAGAAATGCAGCCCTGTTGCAAGGTTGGAACAACAAAAACAAGGTGCAGTCACGTCCAGAGTCTGTAATATGCTGTAAACACTAATATATATACACACTGTTTAACATACAATATATGGACAAAAGTATTGGGACATCTACCCATTCCACCTACACTGGCTCTTAGAATTAAGAGAACTATTAGAAACGAATGAATCCACAAGTGGAGAACTTTTATGACAACTCCCAACATGGCCTGGTCAGGACGCTGCAGAAGTCTCGGCCCAAGACCACCAAAATATTCCAAAATCCCAGAATATCATTAGTCCACTGTATTCCTGCACAGTGTTTCCGTGGCAGCAGGTTGAGGTCACTGCATGTCAGCATGAGAATATGGGAAGTGCTGTCACTGAGGGTGATGCCCTCTTACCGGGCGGCTAGTAATGGGATACGGCATCAGCAGCGATCCTGACTCACACACACCAAGACACACACACACCGAGACACACACACACTGTCCGATCTAGGCCAGCGCAGCCCCACCTGGCTCAAAATGCCACCCGGTCATTCCTCATAGCTTCCGAATCACAAGCCTGGTCGTGTGATAGCGTGGCGCGCTGTTTAGCCTCAGGCTCCCTCTCCTCCAGCGCAGACGGAGCCGGCTGGCTGTAAGCCTTCAGACGAGAGCGGGTTATTTTTACCACGGCGCGGAGCAGTCAGAACAGAGCGAGACGCTCTCTGTGAGGAGACCTGTGGAGGTGCAACGATGAGGAGATGATCTGGGACTCGCGAATGCGAATGTGCTGTAATGGGCTAAATTACCCAAACTGTGGGGGAAATAAAAAGGTCCGGGGAAGAGACGCCCTACAGAACAATCCAGCTGTTAAATCAGTGGCCACTTTATCAGAAACCCCTACTTCAAACCTCCACTCACTGGCCACTTTATTAGAAACACCTACATCCTTGTGCTTCCATTCACTGGCCAATTTATTAGGAACACCTACAACTTTGTGCTTCCACTCATTGGCCACTTTATTAGAAACATCAACATCCTGGCCAATTTATTAGGAACACCTACATCTTTGTGCTTCCACTCACTGGACAGTTTATTAGAAACACCTAAATCCTGGCCAATTTACTAGGAACACCTACATCCTTGTGCTTCCATTCACTGGCCAATTTATTAGGAACACCAACATCCTCGTGCTTCCACTCATTGGCCACTTCCACTCACTGGCCAGTTTATTAGAAACACCTACATCCTTGTGCTTCCACTCACTGGCCAGTTTATTAGAAACACCTACATCCTGGCCAATTTATTAGAAACACCTACATCCTTGTGCTTCCACTCACTGGACAATTTATTAGAAACATCAACATCCTGGCCAATTTATTAGAAACACCTACATCCTTGTGCTTCAATTCACTGGCCAATTTATTAGGAACACCAACATCCTCGTGCTTCCACTCACTGGCCAGTTTATTAGAAACATCAACATCCTGGCCAATTTATTAGGAACACCTACATCTTTGTGCTTTCACTCACTGGCCAGTTTATTAGAAACACCTACATCCTTGTGCCTCTACTCACTGGCCACTTTATTAGAAACATCAACATCCTGGCCAATTTATTAGGAACACCTACATGTTTGTGCTTCCAATCACTGGCCAGTTTATTAGAAACATTCAGCAACAACCAGCCAGCAGCAGCTCTAAGGTCAAAATCTGACCACTGGTGAAGAGATGCAACCTGGTGCACCATTAGTTGAGCTCCAGCCTCCAGCCCTACACCAGCAGAGTGGCTGTTCCTAATAAAGAAACCACTGAGGTTTCTTCTCAAGCTCTTCCTCCTATAAACGTCTAAACGAATGTCTTTCAGGGTTCTGTAGGCTGTGCGAGGTTATGCTCTCTGCTATTACAGCTGGACACAGATTTGTGACACTGGTCATGGAGCTTTACTGATTATGATCTCCTCCGTGTCTACACAGAGCTCCTTTGTTTCCAGCCTCCTGATAAAACTTTTATGAACATCCATCTCTGCAGCCCGGAGGAGAATTGCTTCCTCTTTTGGGTTTTGGTTCATCTCTGTGTCTCTTGGTTCTCTCATGCTCTTGGGGAGCTCTTCCTGCCACGGTCTCCTGGCATCTGGGACTTTTCGGTAGAGCTACTTTGTTTCAGAGCCTACTGGAAACAAAACGCTCCATACAAACAGAGCCGAATGAGCAGGACGGAGGAAGGAGCTGCTCTCCAGCTGCTGAGGAGTCAGTGAGCCGAGCCCAAATCTCGAGTCCCTCAAGGCCAATGTTACTCAACTTCGGTCCTGGAAGGCCGGGGCACAATGCACAGTTTACTGTTTCCCCTGCTCTAAATCACCTGAGTCACACCTGACTCACTCGGCTAATTAGCAAGCCGTCCTGTGGGTCGAAGCGGCTGTGCTGGACCAGCATGCAGGACCCTGAAGCCGTTCCTTATGTCTGTAAGAGTGTAGCTAAAGGCTAACTGCTCTGGAACCCCAGCTACCCGTACCTCCAGTATTTAAACCTTCTGTGAAAACTAGAAACACAAGCCCAACCTACCATGTGCTTCCACTCACTGGCCACTTTATTAGAAACACCAGCCTTGTGCTTCTACACACTGGCCACTTTATTAGAAACACCAACTGTGTGCTTCTACACACTGTCCACTTTATTAGAAACCCAACCGTGTGCTTTCACTCTCTGGCCACTTTATTAGAAACACCTACATCCATGTGAACCGACTCACTGGCCACTTAATTAGAAACACATACATCCTTGTGAATCAACTCACTGGCCACTTTATTAGAAACACCAGCATTGTGCTTCTACACACTGACCACTTTATTAGAAACACCAGCCTTGTGCTTCTACACACTGGCCACTTTATTAGAAACCCAACCGTGTGCTTCCACTCTCTGGCCACTTTATTAGAAACACCTACATCCATGTGAACCGACTCACTGGCCACTTAATTAGAAACACATACATCCTTGTGAATCAACTCACTGGCCACTTTATTAGAAACACCAGCATTGTGCTTCTACACACTGGCCACTTTATTAGAAACACCAGCCTTGTGCTTCTACACACTGGCCACTTTATTAGAAACACCAGCCTTGTGCTTCTACACACTGGCCACTTTATTAGAAACCCAACCGTGTGCTTCCACTCTCTGGCCACTTTATTAGAAACACCTACATCCATGTGAACCGACTCACTGGCCACTTTATTAGAAACACTTGCATCCTTGTGCTTTCACTTACTGGCCACTTTATTAGAAACACCTACATCCATGTGAACTGACTCACTGGCCACTTTATTAGAAACACCTACATCCATGTGAATCGACTCACTGGCCACTTTATTAGAAACACTTGCATCCTTGTGCTTCCACTTACTGGCCACTTTATTAGAAACACCTACATCCATGTGAACCGACTCACTGGCCACTTTATTAGAAACACCTACATCCATGTGAATCGACTCATTGGCAACTTTATTAGAAACACCTAGACCACCGGTTAATTGCCACAAAAGCGTATACAATCTAACTACCATTTCATCTTCTCAAACTGACTGTAAATGCACAGGGACTTTTATTTTGGAAAATAAATGTTGACATATATTAGAAACAAATAGAGAAAAAAGGTTTATATTATTAAAAATACTGTAATAAACATTAAAACCTGCGATGCATATTTTTGGCTATACCGTCCAGTCCCTAGTTTCCAGACTTCCAGCCTACATCTGTGGAAAGGCTAAACCGAGCAGCTCTGTAATAAGTGCAAACACACGACGTGCGTCTAATGAAGACAGACGCAAATATGAGGAAAACGAGGGAAAGGAGGTCTTAGGAGGGAAGCCAAGCCAGTAAAAGCCGAGCGCCGGGGCCCATAAAAACATTAATGATCCCTGGTAAACAAACAGTACTTAGCTAAATGGTGGGAATATTGGTGGGCAAAGACGGTAAAAACACTGCAGGGCAACTGGCCGTGACCCTAGATTATTCCACAGTGATTTGGCTGATTTCTACTTACAGCCTTGTGATTGGTCAGCTGGGGGCCTCCGCTAAAAGCCCTGTATATTCCACATGGGTCGTCATGGGTCTGGCTCAGTGGTTAGAGCGGTCAGAGGTTGCGGTTTCGATTCCCGGGTCCGCTGAGCTGCCACTGTCTGGCCCTAGAGCAAGGCCCTTCACGACACTGTATTGACAAAAGTATTGGGACACCTCTGCTCATTCCTTGTTTCTTCCGATATCAAGGGTATTAAAAACAGTTGATCCTGCTTTTGCTGGAGGAAGACAGATTCTACTAGAGCATTGCTGTGAGGATTTGATTGCATTCAGCGACAACAAGGACATTCATTAGTGGAGTAGACTCATCCCAAAAGTATTGGACGGAGCTCCATCCATCATTCCACCATCATGCCACAGCGTAATGCTGGGGGGCTTTATACCCTTCTAGCCCACGCCTGGCCTGGTGGGTGTAGAGGTATTAGCATGCATTGCAGCCCAGAGGCAGTGGGCTATATATGCAGTAACAGCACTAGCAACACCACACACTAATCATCATCACCATCATCATCATCCTCCTCTGCTGTGTGACCTAAAAACAAGGTGTCATCCAATGACTGGCCGAGAGAGAGAGAGAGAGAGAGAGAGAGTCGTCCTAGATTACCGTCGAGCTGCAGAATCACACAGGCTTTGGGGGTGGACGTGCACGTAAGCGACATTTCAAATCTCCACACACACACACACACACACACACACACACACACACACACACACACACACACACACACACACACACACACACACTCAGCTGGCAGCAGGAGGGGTCAGGCCGTCCAGCAGTTCAGCAGCTGTACTCGAAAACACTGCGCTCCAGCACTGACCCGCACCAAACTGCCTTGGTGCAAATGGGCACCTCCTTTCTAAACGTATAGCCTCAGAGTCAAGCGTGAGGCATAACTGTGCTGATGTCACAGAGGTAGAAGCTTTGTGATTGGTCAGCTGCGGCCTTCGCTATAAAGCCCTGAAGATTGCTTGGTCACAAGGTTGTGGGTTCGATACCTAGGTTCGATATCCAAGGGCAGAGTAATGTCCCTGATCCTGGATTTCTACACTGGGGATATCACCGATCAGCCATAACATTAATACCATCTGCCTAATACTGAGTAGGCCCCGGCAGATCTGACCACTGGACTCCACAAGACCTCTGAAGGTGTCCTGCTGTGAGATCTGGCACCAAGACTACTGATCGCAGCAGATCCTTTAAGTCCGAGCATGTTCGGTACGTACGGAGATGTTCTGAACCAGACGTCCAGAACATCCCAGTTTGGTTCTCGTCAAAGTGTCTCAGGTTCTTATGCTTGCCAAAAGAACTGACTGTTCATTGGCTGCCTGATATAGTATCCCCACCCCTTGGCTAGCATCGTGCTGAGTGATGGGGGGGAGAGGGAGGGCCATCTAAGAGCAAGGCCAATTATGCTCTCCAGGAATCCTAGCTATGCATGGCTGTGGCATCACCAGAGATCCCTCAACCCTTGGCCCTTGTGAGTTTATCAGGCTAGACGTTAGCCTAAGAGCTAACATAGCTAGCTAAGAGCCTCACAAGCACCCAACACATCAACGCTTCACCGGAGCTTCATAACAGAGACATTTCTCTGGGGAAGGATGCTCTGGTGCTGGTTTCTGCTTCCTGACGTCGCCGTTTTAAAACATGAAGCATAAGGGCCAAATCTGAACATCTGTTACCGTTAAGAAGGTCAACCCTCGACCCTCGACCACCTCACAGTCTTCTCCGGTAACTCCGGCTTAACCAGGAGACCCTGCACTTTACTGATGTGCCGCCAACTCAGCAGGTGTTGCGTGACCAGGATGTGGGGAAGAGAAAGAGGAGGGGGGGGGGGGCGGACAGAGTGATTTTGATTCAGTCTGTCCTTCTGTCTGGACTGGTGGTCACAGTTCCCTGGTCCAGTACGCACAGCACAAACCCAGGCACCAGGAATTATTGCAATGCCATAATAATTATAGCAACCACCAAGGATACCATAGCAACCAACCAGCAAGCACTTAGCAATTACTCATCAAGGTTTCTAGACACAGCTCTATTAGCCCACATGCATTTAGACAAAAAGTCTTCACATAAAACATCTTAGCAACCGCCATAGCAACACCATATCTTCCAATTCAGAAATCACAGCTTTAACTAAGCAACACCATAGCAACCATCTGGGATATCATAGCAAGAACTTAACGACACCATAGCAACCACTAGGTGAAACCATGGCAACGCCATCACAAACACTTGGCAACACCATATGAATCAATTCAGATACCACAGCAACCACCTAGCAACACCATATCAACCAATTCAGATATCACAGCAATCACTTAGCAACATTATAGCAACCACCTGGAACATCTTAGCAACACCATAGCAACCACCAAGCAAAACCATTTCAACTAATTCAGATACCACAGCATTCACTTAGCAACACCATAGCAACATCTTAGAATAGCATAGCAAGTACTTTTCTAACCACTTAGCAACATCATAGCAACCACCTAGGACACCATAACAATAACATAGCAACCACCTAACAAGTGCTTAGGCCTACCATAGCAATCACCAGGGATATCACAGCAACACCATAGCAATCCCCTAGCAACCACTTAGCAATACAGATACCACAGCATTCACTTAGCAATGCCTTTTGGGATAGCATAGCAACACCATAGCAACCACCTAGAAATCTTAGCAAGATCATAGCAGCCACAAGGGATACCACCAACTAGCAACCAAAAGCTTGTGGACACAGATCCAACAGCAAAAATGATCTATTAGCCAAAAAAGTTATTTTATTAAAATAATTACGACTATACGCATAAAAATGTAAACTATGTATCTAATTATAGAACCTAGTAACAGAGGGTTCTAATAAAAGCATTAATCTGTGTTATTGCATAAACATTTATACATGCCATATACAAGCTTAGTGGGATTACAAGGACATGATGGAAAGTGGGACGAATTCATGGTACCCTGAGGGAGGGGCGCTCGGGATAAACGGACCCTAAATAGATGAATGAAACTTTTGAACGGCCGGATAATCTCTCATTCTTAAGAGCAGATCGAGTCGAGTGTTGCTGCAAACAGCTGACAGTGGAGGCATCCAGGGAACATGGCATTAGACCGTGTCAAGGCTTAAAGGGGAATTCCACGTACATTCAAAACTGTCTTCCTAATTCAGCGATTACAACGTGAACAAGGTCCTCCAGAGTGATC
The DNA here is from genome assembly GCF_030463535.1 of Salminus brasiliensis. Lineage (NCBI taxonomy): Eukaryota > Metazoa > Chordata > Actinopteri > Characiformes > Bryconidae > Salminus > Salminus brasiliensis. The sequence continues at coordinate 2,861,698 of NC_132901.1, forward strand.
CGGTCGTGAAACTGAATCCAAACTACTCAGATTTCTTTACAGTGGTGGTGAATGGAGCCAGGCGTCAGTCGCCATGACTACAGTACAAACATAACCACCTTATTTACTATCCAAACCCACCAGTGAACCTACACAAATCTTATGAGAGATATATGTGATGTTGATGATGATGGTAGAATAGTGAAAAATCTACACTAGTAGTTTTGGGGACTACTTTTTTGTCTTATGTATCCCTCCGCCATGAATGTGCATGAAAATGTATAACATCTGGATCAAATCTAACCTCAATAATAATGTAATACGGTGTCTCAGGCATCAGGCAGCACATTTATAACCAATCTGTGTAAGACATTTCTGTGAAGTAGCTTTTAGAGGCGTTTAACTCTGCAGACACCTGGTTCCACTCGCCACCACTGTGAACAATTCAGACTGGGTAGGTTCCTCTAGAATGAGGTATTTCGCACCAAACCACTCAGAGGCACTTTGTTTACATCTTAAGCATTAATTTATGTTAAAAACTCGATTCGTGAAATTCCCCTTTAAAATCAGCACCTCAGGCAGGGAGGCTAAAACCGGTTGTTTGGTTTCTATTAACCCTTTGAACCTTAGGTTATTAATCCTATTGCAGGAACCATAGTGAATTAGGTTATTTGGTCACCATGTGGTTTAGCATTCCTTGTGGAGTCCCACAGGGTTCTACTATAGGGCCTGTGAATCTGATGTTAATTATAACAGTATTGCCGTTATGATGGAGGTTCAATGTGAATGGAAGTCTATGGAAATTGACTGGGCTCCCACTACCCTTCTGAGATTTAAGCAGAAATAGAGCCCTTTGGGCAAGATAAGTCATGCACTACACATCACCTGGCTGATACTGACCCTGCTGTAAAACATGGTGGTGGAAGCATCAGGCCATGGGAAAGGTTCTCAGGAGCAGAGATAGGGAATGCAGCCAAACAGAGGAACGTCCATCTCCAGAGCAAGTCTATGAAGATCACTGGCTCCTTAAAAAGCACTGAACACATTCAGTAGGTCCAATTTCTAAACTTCTGTATAATAATGAGTTAGATATTCTAGATCATTTGCATATGCAAATGATATATGCTATTACAAGAGGAAACACTATGTGGGCTGTTTCATTACCTGCCCTACAAGCACTTCCACGCTGACCACTGTCAGGCTGGATGACTGAATCTCCACGTATAATAATACAGCACGCGCACACACACACACACACATTCACTCAACCCAACACACTGGTCGTTCAGAGCCTCTCGCTGTGTGAAGCAGACGCCGGTTGCATAAAACCCTAAAAAGCTGCAGGATTAACCTGCATTCCACTCAAACGCCTTTACGCACCGCGCGCCTTTACGCACGCCTAAAAACCTGCACGCTACGCTCCCAGCGCTGCAGAGATCAGTACAGAGAACACACACTGACGCGCGCGCACACCCGTGCCCGGCCCATTGCATGCCTGTGAGAACGAGGCGCTCATTAACCCAACAAGCAGAGCTGTGCGTAAAAACGTACACACACAGCGGCGGACCCACACCCGGCACGCGTAATGGGTTCTGCTCTGAACACGCGCTGGTACTGGTGTAGGACACGTTTTGAGTCCCAGGCGTGACAGTTCTGTAGGAGCAGGGGTGGCACAGTCAATCACGCGCTCGCACGCGCGCACACGTTTAATGAACGTGAAAGGTGGGGAGGTTCTACTGTAAGCACTCCAACTGGGTCCCTCAAAGGGTGGTTCTCTATAAGGTTCGGTTTGAAACCCCATTAAACAATTGAGCCAAGTGGAACCCAAAGTTGGGTTCTTTGGAGCGATGCCACAGAAGAACCACCTTTTGTGTGTGTGAGTGTGAGGAACCTTCTCAAAGTTTTAGAACCTCCCCTCAATGAGAAGGTTCTACACCAGGGGAAGTCTTTTCACACACTCCTAAAGATCAGGGTCTCAAATGGGACTAAACGGGTTCTGTAGAGCCAAAGAAGTCGACTTTTCTGGTTCCCAGTCTGGAGTCTTTCAATGTATGGTTCTTTAAAGAACCACTTTTCTAATATATGAGAGTGAGGAACCATCTCAAAAGAACCCCCACATGATTTAAAGGCTTTGAACCAGTTAAGGTTTTCCAACGTTCTTAAAAATAAGAGTCTAAACAGGAGCGAAAAAAAGGTTCTAGAGTGTAGATGTGATGTGGACAAAAGGTCACACCACAGAAGAACCTTTTTTCTGGTTCCTTAAAAACCTTTCAATTGATTGTTGTTTAAAGAACCATCAATAATCATGCTTACATGCAATCAAAGGTTCACGCCACAGAAGAACCATTTTTGGTTCCATAAAACAAACATTTTGGTAAATAGCTGTTGTGAATGGGAAGCGGAACCACATTTCAGGTTCTGTCTCGATCAAAGGGTTTTTCTAGAACCGTACAAACTATTAAGGAGCTTAGTTTTTTTAGGAGAACCAGGATCCTACCAAAGAACCATCTAATTTCTTTGTAAGATTGCAGAACCGAGGTCTAGTCTAGTCCAGAAGCAATTGTTTTTAAGCGTATAACCACATTCTAGTAAACAGGGTTCTAGATAGTAGTTAAAAAAGATTTTTGTTCATTTGTAACAAAAAAATCAAGCAGATTCGTGGAACCTCTTTGGTGCCAAGTAGAAGACTTTTTGAAAAACGTTCCTTAAAGATCCAGAAGTTCTCCAGAACTTCTACAAAGGTTTTTTGGGGCAATACCATAGAGAACCATTTCTGGTTCCTTAAAGAACCTATGTTAAGAACATTTTTGCAGGTTAAGGTAGTGGATGTAAAGGTTCTTCACACTCACAGCTCCAAATGGAACCTTAGTAGCGGCTCTGTCTTTTGGAGTGTGTGGTGGAAGTCCTTGAGAAGCTCTTTTGAGGAACTCTAGAACCAAAAGGGTTC